>NW_020291861.1:0-146250 GCF_003184835.1 Aspergillus costaricaensis CBS 115574
TTATTATTATTATTATTATTATTATTTTTTACATGCCGCGCCTGTACCTTATATTGTTAATATTACTAATATTTTATTTTTACAAGATCCTACTTTAATAATAATCTTTATTATATAATTTCTACTAGTTATATTAAATATAAAAAATACTCAGCCAGCTGCTACTTTTATATATATTAATAAGTAATTTCCTTATATTAAATATATTAGCCATAAACTCTGGTTAACTTATGTAATAAATTCCTGATAAATATTATTATCTAACAGCTATTATTATAAAAATCTGTTTTTATTATTAAATATAATTCAGTAATACCTTATACTAGATTATATTTAAAATAATAATATTAATTTTTTAATATATAATTTATTAGCCCCAAGGATCCGGCCGCAGGAGTAATAAAATATATAATTTATTATTATTACTTCTTTTATTTATATTTAGAATACTTTGTTCAGGTATATATAATAATATAAAAATAATATAAAAATATAAATTAATTAATTTATATAAAATTAATTATTTTACTTAATTTAGTATTCATTGCGTGGTTAAGTAGATAATTAAATACATTTTAAATTTTTTTAATTTTATTTATAATTAATTAATTATTAAATAATAATTCAATTTTATATGTAAATAATATATTTTTTATAATATATAGAAAATGTATAGTAGCAAGTCATCTATATTATCTTTATTAATAATTAAAGACTGTTTTTTATATTAGTTAAAATAACTAATTCTAATAAGCTTATATATTATTAATATTTATAAGAGATTCTCAGGTATTTTCTTCAGAATTATAATTTTATTATTATATTAAAAACTTTTTCTGAGCTTTCTTGACTCTGTATATAAAAACTTTTTCTACTAGTTATTTTTAATATCTATTACTAAATATTAGTTATAATTAATAGAACTTATTCAGGAGTAATAGAGTTCTAGAAATAAAATATAAAAGACAATATAAATTTTTATATTTTAATAATAATTATAATTTATATGACTGCAATCCCCAGTTATTAATTATTAAAAAGAATTTATTTTATTAATAATTAAGCTTTATATTTAGATAAATAATTATAATATTTTTAGTTTATACCATGATTTTTTATCTTATCTAAAAATCTTTTCTTTATATTTATAATTATATTATATTATTATTACTTCTTTTATCCTCTTTAATAAAAATCTAAGTATTTTTCTGATTTTAATAAAATTACCTGCCTGCTCTCTTATTATAGATATTTTATTAGAAATCTTTTTTAATTTATATTAATTTACAGTTAGAACATAAAGCCTATTAATATTTTATAAAACATGATTTTTATAATATTATAGATTATATTATTATAAATTATCTAGATTATTAAAAGCTATTAAGCCTAGTTATTCTAGAGAAAATTTAAATAAATTTATAAATAATATTTAAAGATCTGATTCTGACACTCTATTTATCTTTTTATTTAAAAATAATATTTTATCAATAATTTTCTATAAATATTTATATAATAATATAAAATTATTGAATATTTATTCATAAAGATAATTTTTTTATTAATTATTAGCTTCTTTGCATTTCCAAGAATAGATATAATATATTTATATATTAGTTTTATAAATTATAGAGCTGTAATGTTCTTCTAATATTAAATAAAATATAAATTTAATATATATATTTATTATTATTAGAATTATATTATAGATCTTTTATTATTTACTTGAAAGTAAGTCTGTAATAAAATTTATAATTATTATTTTCTTAAATTTATTAAATTACAGTAATAACTTTAATCTATCAGATAATATATAATAATAAATTTAGATTCTTTGATAAAGATTATATATTTTTATATATTTTTTTATTTTAATATGTATATTATATTACTAATATTTATATTAATACATTCTTAAAATATATTATCTTTTGATAATAACTGCCCTCTGGTGTATTAAAATTTATTTATAATATTTTTTATTTTATTATTAAATTAACTGGAACTATTATATATATATTTATTTATTAAATTAGATTATTCAGCTTTTTGCCTGTGAGAATTTTAATTCTTTATTTTCTTATTTATAAATTATTTTTTTATATTTTATAGAACAGGTTTACTATAAAATTCTTTAAATTTAAATATATTATTCTAGATTTAATTACTGCACACGCATAGATCCGTGATATTAAAAAAACTAAAATTCTTATATTATTATTAATATTCTTTTATTTATAAATATATTTTATTTTATCTTCCCTTATAAAAAAGCAAGATCTAGATATTAGCTAAATTTATTTATAAAATTCTTTTTACTAGACTAGTACTTAATTATAAAATTAAATATTATAAATAATTTTATTTACTTAATTTACTGGAGGCTTAACTTCTTGATTATGAAATTTCAAAAAGTTTCAAAATTAATATAATTAGACTTTATTATAATCAGAAATTTACTGTTTTTTAATAAAATAATATTATTACTTAAATACTTTATAATAATGAATAATTTTTAATTATTAATTATTTATACTTATATTCCACATCTGTTATCGTCCTTAAGAAAAATATAATAAAATACCATAACTATAAAATTTAATAAGTCTGTTTTAAGCTTAATTTATAAATCTAGATTAAAATACTATAGAAGTTATATATCTTAAAAATATTTTTTTAGATTTTTAAATACTTTTTACATATTTTTAAATACTTTTTACATATTTTTAAATACTTTTTTATATTAGCTGGCAGGCTTAAGAATTAATCTAGAAATATATATTATTAATAATTTTATTTTATTATTATAAGAAATTCAAATTCTTCTTATTTTAATTTAATGTATGAGTTCAGTGAGGAAAAAATAATATAAAAATTTATAAATTCTTTAAAAACTAGGATTTTGTATATAATTTTAAATTTTAATTATAATTAAATAATATTAGTTTATTTTTTATTAAGATTTTTTAGCTTAATTTCAAATCTTAGATAGTATACTTTTTATACATAAAATTTTATATTTAGAGATCTTTATTATTAGCTAATTTTTTTTAAATAATTTAGTACTGCTTATACATGCCTGATATATTTTTTATAATTTTATAAATATATAAAGATATTATCAAGATATATAATACAGCAGATATTAAGTAAATTATTAAATATATGATTTATATAACTCTGGAATATAATAAATATAATAATTAAATTAAATAATATCTTAATATTTTTATACTAATTATAATAAGTATAAAAGACAGTTTCCTATTTATTATTTTTTTAATTAAATATAATAGTAAGTATTATATAAAATAAGCTTAATAAAAAATTTTACTTTATTAAGATAATTTATTACCTTACTAATTAATAATATAAAATAATTATTTTTAATAATAATCGTATTTAATTCTCGGTAGTTTATATAAAAATTAACTAATATTTTATTAGCATATATATTATATCTGTGTAAAATATATTTTATTAGTAGATTTTTAACTCATATTATTATTCAGAATAGAATCTATTTATAATTAATATATATTTTATTTATATCTCACATGTACTTACTATAATAGTATTAATAAATTATTGAATTTATATTTATTATTATTTCTGGATCATCAAAATTAAGTATAATATTCATAATATATATATAGGATATATTAATAATTATAATTAATAATATTAAATAAATATATATTTAGTATAAATGAATATAGTATATATAATTTAATAGAAAATAAAGAAAATTTTTTCTGTATATATAAAGGAGGTATTAAGATACCAGGATTTAATTAAATTTATAGAATATACTGGATATATAGTTGGTAATATAAATAGAAAAAAAATTAAACTCAAACAAATATATAAAGAATAAAACAAAGAGAAAAAAACTATATATATATATTTAATAATAAATATAAATATATTAAATAAAAAATATATTTTACCACTCACTTTAAAAAGAAAAGTAAGTAATAAATAATCATATAAATTAAATATTTAATATAAAGTATAATAAAATTATATTCTATATACATAGTACATGCAGTTAAATATTAGAAAATAATGACTATAATTTGAGTAGGTTCTTATAGCATATACATAATATATAATTAACTAAAGTTAGTTATAGTCTAGTATAGTATAAAATATTATAGTATAAAATATTTATTATAATCTATATCTCTAAATACAGGGGGGTTCAGACTATACTAAATATATACTAAGAACAGCTTAGTATTTTGTTTGTTTGTTTATTTGTTTTAGTCATACACGCTTATGTCAGCCCTACGGCCGAGTAACGTAATCAACGGTCAGGCGGGCCACCCCTTCAAAAACACCACCTTGAATCACCTACCCGAGACTTTTTAACCACTACAAATACCACCAAAAGCATCTATCCCATTAAAATTACAGGTGAAGCAGGAAGGCAGGATTCTTTTTACTATTAAAATTATTTAGAAAGACTAAATTACTAGTATTTATAAAGTAGTACATGTTTATAATATTATTTGAATTACTTTTCAGACTTAATTATCTGGATGTATTTTTGCTAAAAATATAACTAATATATATTAAAAATTATTAAATAATAAAAAAAAATTACTTTTTAAATAAATCTTATTTCTAGATAAGTAAGAAGTAAGCCCCCGGCTATTTAATATTAGAGATATAATTAATTTAATTATCTTTAAATAAGATTATTTAATTATTAAATAAGTAGGCATCAACTGGGCTTATAACTTTATTAAATATTATAAATTTTTATAAACTTGATTTACTAGATAACTTAATTATTAAAAAACTAAAATAAAAAATTCTAAAATTATAAAAAACTAATTTAAATATATATAGAAAGTTATTTAAAAGTACAGAATCTTATCAGATAATATATATAATTTTAATAAAACAGGGTTTACTATAAGAATAATTATTATATATAAAATAATAATTAATTTCTAGAGAACAGGTTAGCTGTCTTTAATTTAATTAAAAAATTAAGAATAAATTACTATAATTAAATATATTTATTTTAATAAAAAGATTCTATCTTTGATTCTGATTTTTAAAGATAAAATATATTTAAAAATATAATATAAAAGTTAATCCGTTCCTCCTATCTGGAGGTTTAAAGTTAGTAATAATAATTAAATTATTAATAAAATTAAATTTTAATAGCTTTAAAAATATTTTATTTTCTTGATTAGAGATAAATTAATAAATAAATATAATCTTTTAATTCTTGATAACTATAATAATTATTTAATATCTGAATTTAATTATTCCTATATTAAAAATAAGATTATATTTATTTATATATTTACTTATTCATCCTATTTACTTCAATCTCTTAATATTAGTTATTTTAATATACTTAAATATATATATATAAAAATATAATTTAAAAGCAGATATAATACAGCTGTAATTATATTAATAAGTTTAATTTTTTAAAAATCTATTTTAAAGTTTATTAGTATACTTTATTAAAGTTAAATATAATCAGTAATTTTAAAATAATAGATCTTGTTTTTCTAGATCCTGATTAAATATTTTTTTAATTTTATATTTATTTAAAAATATTATTAATCTCAGATAGCTAGTCAAGTGGCTTAGTATTTTAAATATTATATAATATAAAATATTTTTTAAAGTATCAAAAATCAGTGGAATACCTACTTCAGAAATAATAAATAAATCTAATTTTATTTATATACTTTACACTATATCAGCTTCTTAAAGAATGTGAACTAGTAATAACAAACTTAATTATACTAATTAAGAAGAATACGGAATTATATACTAGCTATAAAAAATAATTATAAAAAAGAAAATATTCAAGGAAGCAGGTGGTTTATATAAAAGATATTATTATTAAAAAAATCCAGAAAACTATACAGAAAGTAGAAGAAGTACAAAATAATAAAAATATTAAGATTAAATCCTAATTTTAATATATAAAGACCCCCTCGCGCGTGCCTCTATACTGTAATAATTACTTTAATATAGGCCACCGATATACACAATATTCTAAACCATCTATTAATTAATTAGATAGCTGTTTTTACAAGCATTTATGTTGATTTAGAGGCCTCATTTTAATCATATCAGGTAATCCTACCGGGAGGTGGCCCGCCTGACCGTGTGGCCCGCCCGACCGTTGATTACGTTAGCAGATGGTATCGATCTAGCAGCCAGGTATTATACTGTCAGGGTAGCTGGAAGGATCGCTTGTGTCTAGGACCATGCAATATACATAAATATATCTATATATATAAAATATTTGCAATTCTCTGAATGTCTTTATATTTACTTTAATATATTTTTATATTTGCCTGAGGTCCCGTTTGCTGGATCTGCTTGTTGCCAGGAAGATATGAGACTTGTTTAGTTATACTAATTATTTTTAGATAGATATTTCTGCTGTAGTATCCTCCTCTGTGTAACCGGCAGGGGGGGGGGTATTATTTTTAGAATAAATATATAGAAAAATAAGATTACTACTCTCACTCTCTAGTATCTTGTTTGGTAGGGCTCTGAATTAGCCTAGGATCTGTATTATAATAATAAATTATACTATTTCGCAGGCTAGATTAGTAAATCTGATCTTAAATATATACCTGTAATTATTTATAGAAAATCTTAATCTCAATATTTTTATATATATACCCCTGTGTTTTACGCATGAAGATAAAATATATTAGATTAATTTTTTTTTATTCTGTATAGATATTTAGTTAATTTTATAATTTCAATAATATTAAGATAACTCGTGAGAGTAATTTTTTAATTTATATTATATAAAAGCAGAGTTCTATGCTTAGTATAAGTCTATATATAAAATAAATATTTTAAGAATAGACTCTGGAAGAATATATTATATATATAGACTATATAGATTAGTTACCTACTAGATTTTTTATTTTTTATTAATTAAAGTCTTGAGATATATACAGCATGCTGAAAATAAGATTAATTTATTAATATACTTAGTATTAATATTTTTTTAGATAATATTTTCAGCGCCAGTCTCAGCAAGATAATTAATATATTTATTACTAGAGACTCTCTCATGGCCAGGAAACTATTATAAAAAGATTATTTAATTAAGATAATAGAGTTAATTAATATATATAATAATATTTTATAGAATATATTAATTTGATTAATAATAGTTAAAGGAGTTAGTACAGGCCTGGATATTAATCTAATTATTAATAAAAATAATTAATTTATATAACGTAACCCACAATCGCGCGGCCCATACAATCGCGCGGCCCACCCCCCTACCCGAAACATCCAATATAATCAAATTGAAGTCTTTATATCAACATAATTCTATATACAAAACATTATATAACTAATTACTAGATAGTCTAGAACACTGCGTATACTTATAATTAATAATAAAATAATTAATATACTGTAGAAGCACCCGCGAGGGGATCTCTATAAATTAAAATATTTATTTAATCTTATTATTAATCTTATTATCAAACTCTGTATCTTAATTATGTTAGATAACTTACTACATATCTTTAACTATAATATCTTTTATATAAATTATCTATTTCTTTGAGTATTTTTTCTTTTATATTTATATTTTATAATTAATATATAGTTCCTTATTCTTTTTAATAAATAAAATTAAATTAGTTATTACGAGCTCATACTTCTTAAGAAGTTGCTGTAATATAAATTATATAAATAATATTAAATTTATTTAATATTTTTAAAATAAATATTCTATAATATTTAAAAGTACTGAACCACTTGACTGACTATCTAGAAAAGATAATATTTTTAAATAAATATTTAATTAATAAAACACTTAACTAAGATTTAAGAAATCTAGATCTATTGCTTTAAATCTATAAATAATATTTAATTTTATTAAGGCTTGCTGGTGTGCCTTGAAATAAATTTTTATTAAAAAATAGATTTATTAATACAATTATAATTATAATATACTTACTATTTAACCAAATTATTATATATATATTTAAATATATTAAAATAACTAATATCTAGAGATTAAAGTAGATGGGATAAATATAGAAATATATAAATAAAGATAATCTTATTTTTAGTATAATATTAGTTAAATTCAGGAATCAGATAACTGCCATAATTATTAAAAATTAAAAAATTATATTTATTTATTAATTTATTTATAATTAACAGGATAAAATATTTTTGAAATTATTAAAATCTAATTATATTAATTATTTAATTATTATTATTAAATTTAATTTTCCAGACAGGAGGAATAGTTTAACTTTTATATTATATTTAAAAATATATTTTATTCTTAAAAACAGAATCAGAGATAAAGCTTTTTTATTAAATTAAATATATTTAATTTGAATAATCTATTTCCAGTTCTTTAGTTAAATCAGAAATAACTAATTAACTTTTTAAAAATTAGTTATTATTTTAATAATAATAATTAATCTTATAGCAAACCCTGTTTCATCAAAATTATATATATTATCTGATAAAATTCTGTATTCTTATATAACTTCCTGTATTTATTTTAATTAATCTTTTATAACTTCAGGATTCTTTATTTTAGTTTTTTAATAATTATATCATCTTGCGTAGTAGGTTTGGAGGAATTTATAATATTTAATAAAATTATAAATTTAATTAATATTTACTTCTTAGAATATTATATAATCTTATTTAAAGAATATTAAATTAGCTATTTTCTTAATTTTAAGTGGTTATGGAGATGCGTCTTATTTATTTAAAAATAAAATTTATTTAATAAATAATTCTTCTTTGTTTTTTGATAATTTTTAGCATGTGTTGACTATATTTTTAATAAAATCTTATTTAATTAAATAAATATAAAGAGTAATTTAAGAAATATTAAAAATATATATAATCTTATAAATACTCATAATTTAATATTTCTAAATAATTTTTATAGTAAGAAAGATTTTATCTTCTTACTCAGCTATAATTTTTAATAAGATAGCTGACTTTGGTGGCATTTGTGATAGTTGAATTGCTTCAAGTAGGTAGTTAAAGATGGTGTTTCAGGAGGAGCGGGCTGCGCGATTATGGGTTATGTTATTTTTAGAGGCACTGGGATTAGTAAGATAAAAATATTATAATTATTAATAATATAATTTATAAGATATGTTTTTTTAATAAGAGCTAAAACTATATTAATATTAATAAATTTTTTAATATATATTATATATATTATATTAAAGCTTACCGGGCGGTTATATATACAGGATTCTATAATTATTATTATACTGATACTGCTGCTGTGGCTACTACTATTTATATAAATTTATATAAAAATTTTAAGTTATTTATATTATTTGAATATTTTTTTTCTTGAGCTTATAATCTTTTTATATAATAGACTTTATTAAAAAAGAATTATTGTAGAATTAATAATTTAAGGTTAAGTAGGTCTACTAGATCTTTATTAAAGAATTAAATAAAATTTATTATAAATTTTTATAGAAGGGAGAGTATCAGGTCTTATTTAAAAATTTTTCTTATAATTAATTATTAATTATATATATTATAGAATATCTGGTAGAATAATAATATTAAGATTTATGATTAATTGTTTTTGGTAATTTGTTTAAGGATAAGATAGAAGAGTATAATATAAAAACAGATTTTAAAAATTATACAGGATATTATATAAAAAGTTTTAGTAATCTAGTAGAGTATATAGTATTAGATACTTTTTATAATCTTACTAATATTAGATATTGCTTTTTAATATTTTTTTATATCTTATATAAGCTATGTAGAGCAGCTATATAAGAGTTAAAAGATTAGAATTATAATATATATATATTAAAGATTCAAAATAGATATTCTCTATATTAAACTAGTAATTAAAGACAGAGCTGAGACTAAGCTAATTATTCTAGTTTATAATTATTTTTAAATAGATTCTCTCTGACAGGTTAGGATTAAGATAAATACTAATATAATAAAGTTTATTTATAGACCTTTTTTTATATCTTATAAGTAAAATAATTAGCTAAGTTCTATAATACAGGAGTCGTGGATAGATAATATAAAGATATATTATTTAATTGAATAAATTAAACTATATTTAATAAATAAAAATTTAAATATATATATCTGTTTCTACTACTCAGCATGTTCATGTGTATATTAAAATTAAAAATAATTATTTTAAATAATAATAAGATTTTAAGTAAGAATATAAATATTATTTATATATCTGATTATAAAAAATTCCTGTTATTACTGCTGAGCAGATTAGTATTATAAAATAAATAAAATATAAAAAATAATAAAGAGCTCTGCGGGATATTAATTATAATCTAATATTTTTAAAAATATTTTCTAGCATGGTGATAGTTATATATTAATTATTAAAAAAACTTTAAATTTAATTAATAAATACTAGAGATACTTGCTGATTTTAAAAAGTTATATAATAAATATAAATATAAAATATTATTATAAGTTCCAGACATATCAAGAATCAAGAAGATTATAATAAAATACTTATTTTATTAGATAATATATATATTTTTTAGAAGAAGATATAATATATATTTATAAGAATATTTTTATTATTTTTTTATATATTTTTATAGTAGGAGCTTATAATATTTAACCAGATAATTAAAATATATAATATTAATAGATTTAAGAGTTTTATTAATTATACTTAGCAAGGTTATGGAATAGTAAGTTTTTAGATTTATATAAATATCTTTATTTAGTTTATATAATATAATTATAGTCAATATGCAGAAGTAAACAAGATAATATTTATAATTTAAATATATATTAAATATTTTTATTAATATTTATTTAATTTAAAACAGTACTTGTTATAGAATAAGATTCAGGATATTATCAAGACCAGATATTTTATAAGATATAATTTAATATATAATTTTATAGATTTTTTATAGAGTATTCCGCGGCGTGTATAGTAGTAATAAATAATAATATTATATAATATTATTTAGATTTAAAATACTAACTGCGGGGAAACATATTTTTTAAAATAATTTAATTTTTTTTAATTAATAATTAAAATATTATTTAATATATTACTAGGATTTTATAAAATGGGCATGAATATAAGCTTTAAATTTTTTTTTAAAATTAATTTATTTTATTAATTATTAAAATTTCTGTGCGGATTTGCTTTTTTTTAAATTTATTTATAATATATAATTCTTGATATTTTAGTAGTTATTTTATTTAATAAATATTAAGTTATATAAAATCTTTCCTTATCTTCTTCTAAGTATATATGCTTGTAATACTTCTATATTTTTTTTAAATCTTTTTATTTATTTAACTAATTAGTGTACCCTGGATAAAATTATTATATAATTTATTTTTTTAAAATTATTTTATTAGCTGCCTCTGTGAACACTAATAAAGATAGAATATAATAATATTAATATAGTTTAATAATATAATATTTATATCTAGACAGGGCATATATACAACCGGATTTTTTAATATAATTTTTAATTAATAATTATTTAATCTTACTATTCCAGCGCGGGCGCTCTAGTAAGTTAAAAATTAAATTAAATTAATATTAATTTATAATTAATATTTTATTATTAGATTTTACAGGGCTGGCAGCTGCTCAGCTAATCTATAAATTATAAAGTAATCTATATAAAATTAATAATAATCTTATAATTACTTTTTTATATATAATTATTTTTCAGGGAGCAGTAGCTCTAGACTAATATTTTAATTAGTAGCCAGGTTAATCAGGGTCTCTGTCTCAGAATCTTAATATTTATATTTTAGTATTATTTATATTAGATAATATAAGTTAAAATTATTAATAATTAGATATTTATTACGGACATTTATGGCTTTATAAAAGATTTCTAGTATTAAGATATTTTTCTGCAGCTCAGGATTATAGATAATATATATATTAATAATCTTGTCCTTAATAAGATCCTGAAAAGTCAGGATATTAAAATATTAAAAGTAATATTAGACAGACTATATTTTTCAATTTATTTTTTTATTAATAAAAAAGTAAACCCAGGGTGATTTCTTCTTAAATATATTATTTAAAATAAATAATTATATAAAAGCAGCCCTGTAGAGTTTATATGTGTGTGGTTATTTATAATATATATTAATTTAAATATAATTTTTAAATAATTATTATGTTAGGATCTTATACTTCTTTTTTATTAAAAAAAAATATTATGACTGGGAGACTCTCCCAGTAATTAGTCTATAATATACTAAATTATAATGTAATTATTTATGATTATTATTATTCTTAGTATTATTATTATTAAAGTTAGGACTTAGAAAATCCTTATTTTTATTATTATCAGGATTTATATACTTATTATTTTAACAGTAATTTATTAATTTAATTTTATTAATCTAGGCAGCCAGGGGCCCTGTATAAGAAAAAGATTTATTATTATTTATATTTATTATTATATTAATATTAATTTTAATAATAAAGACAGGTGTCTTTTTTCAGGATTATTTTTTATAAATTATTTTAATATTTCTAGATTAATCTTATTTAGTATCCTGAGATTTAGTTCAGAATTATTTAATATTAGATTATTTAATTTACAGCTGATTCTGGAAATTTTTATAATTCTTATTATAATAATTCTTATTTTAAATAACTATAGTTTTCTTTGTTTATGAGCAGGATTATTTTATATAATATAATTAATTAAGTTCTCGGCCTTGTGAGGTAGTATTTTATGTATTAATTATAATAATATTAAATAATTTATTAAAAAACTTCTTTTTATATATAATATCTGATTAGAAAGTTAATAGAAAATCTAGTAATATAATCTAATATTTTTGATAAATTATCTTTATGCCTTCTTATGTTTATAAATATAATTTAAAATATAGTATTTTTTATTGCAAAGAGTGCAGTGTATATAATTCTTATTAATATTATTTTTATAAAAATAATTAATATTTTTATAATTTTCTATGTAGTATATGCAGGCCGGGTGCTTAGAGTAATATTAATATATATATTTATAATTTTAATATTTATAATATTATAGAATATATTAATCCTGATTATAAATCATAATATTAAAATTATTATTGTTAAGCAGGATCCCTATACAGATAATCTAGCTAATAATATAATTATTATTAAATTTTATTATTAATATAAAAGAATAATTTTTTTAGATAATTTCTTCCAGGGCCTTATCCAGTTAATATATATAATATTTATTAGTATGGCAGCCCAGTGGTAGGTATTAATAATAAATAAATATTTAATTAGTTTATATTAATATTTCAGAGAATTATTTCTCCTGATTATATTAATATTTATATTAATAAGAGCCATAATATATCTATAATATTTAAATATTATATTTATATTTAGAGCTTTAATCCAGGGGGTGGTTATATATATAAAATATTTTATATTTTTTATATTATATATAATAAAAAATATATTATTATTTAGAAGGACCTGTCTAGTTATAATCTTATAATTTAAGATTTTAAGATTTCCGCAGGCAGTAATATTTTTATTAATTTAATTAATTAAATTTTAATTCCTGTAACAGAGCAGCTGAATTACTGTATTAAAGATCTTTTATATATATAATTTTAAATTTTCTATTAAAGATTCTGGTTTAGCCGGTGTTAATATTTCTATAAGAATTAATTAAATTAAACTAGTATTTTTTAATTTATATCTTATTAAGTTAGTTAAATATATATAATTTAAAATTAATATAAATCTTTATTTTACTGTTTCTAAGTATAATTATAATATCAAGGCAGGTACAGAATCCTTATTTTTTAATATTATAATAAACTTAATTAGCTTAACCTGGTCAGCTTATTGCGAGTATATAATATTTTTTAAATTTTTATAAGATTTTTTTATAATTATATTTTAATAATAATTTACAAAAGAGATTAGATACTGAGCTATATACTAATTTATAAATTTTAAATAATAATTTTAATATATTTATTAATTTATAAATTTTAAATAATAATTTTAATAAATTTATTAATTTATAAATAAAGAAAATTAATAATTTTAGTTTAATTTTTAATTATATATACAGTTTATTTTAAAAGTCTGTAATAAGTTTTAGTTTTTTATTTAATATTATTATATTTGACAGGCTAGTATTTATATAAATATATTTAAAAAAACCATGCTATCTTGAATTAAAATAATTATTTTTAAATAAAATATATAATAAATTTTTTTTATAAATTAATTTATTATTATAAATACAGTATTATATCTGTATTTATCTGTCAGAAAAAACAGAAATTTATTAAAATATATTTATAAAATTTATTTAATATTAACAGTGATTGGAGCAGGCCAGGAAAAAAATTTAATATATATTTTTATAATAATAAATCAAAAAGTTTCTAATATAATCCTGGATATTCTTTTTTATATAAATTAATAATAATATTTTTAATCAGGATTTTCATCTTCATGATACCTGGATAAATTATTAAAAATCATTAATAAATTTTATTTAATAATCAGATATAGAGATTATTATTATCTAGTATAATTAATTTATTTTTAAATTATAATAATTTTTTTATAATATTTATTTTTTATTTTTTACTTTTATTTAATCTTAATAGACCTGTAGAACTTATAGTTAGACCAGGATTTAATAATATTAAAAATATAATTATAGTTTCTTTATTCTTATTTATAACAGTGGTTAGAAGTACTTCTTTTTTAATTATTTTTATTTAAATAAGATTTAATTATAATAAATTTTTGTATTTCTTAGTATACTATTATAATATATAAAAGTATTTATTTGAATATTATTCTTCTCTAGACAGTAATAAATTAGAAAATAAAATTATAATAAGAATTTAAGCTATTATACTTGCCGGGTATTAAGATATTTATTGATTATAAAATATTTTAAAAACTAATAATCAATACATATATTAAATTATTCTAGTTATTATAATTCTTTGAGTTCTGGTTACTATTCTTCTAGTAAATAAATAATTATTAATATTTTTTATTATAAATATTGTAGTTTTACTCTACAAAAGCTATAATTTTTTAGAAAAAAATATAATAAAATATTATAATTTTTTTTAAAAAAAATTATTTTAATAATAATTTTATTTATTATATTTATCTCTAGTCTAGTTTCTTATATTAAATTATAGATTATTAAAATAGAAACACTAGTCAAAATTTTTATAGCAAAATAAACATTTTCTGATATTATATTAACTAGTTAAATAAATCTTATTTTTTATTTAATAAATTAATAATTAAATATTTTAACTGTAATTTTTAATAAAATAATAATAAAAATTATAAAAATTTAAAAATAATTATATTTCCTGCACTGTCGTGGATACTTTTTATAAATTAATTATTTTTATTTTTTAAAAGTTAATTATTTTACTGTTTTTCTAAATAATAAACTCTAAATACTTATTTTAAGTAATATAAAACTTATATTTATAAAATACTGTCTGAAATTCTACTTCTTATAAATATTTCAGAATTTTTTAATATAAATATCATGCTCTATCTTATTATTATTATAAATAAAAAAATTATTAATATATATTATAATAAAAAATCTAGATATTTTATAAATATTTTATTTATTAATTATTAACAGACTGCTGGCCTGTTCAAAAATCTAAATAAAAATATTTTATATTTAAATATATTATAATAAAAACAGAATATTATCAGTTTTTATAAATCAGAATATATTTGAATCTAGTAAAAGATTTATTTAATATTTGATTTAATAAAGATCTAGGCCTTACTAATACAGTATATTGTCTTATTAATAATAAAAATAAATATTAGTTTTTTATATAATAATATTAAATTTTTAATAATATATTTCTTTGCAGCTTCTAATTCTTAAAAAATTATTTTATATCAGATATATCTGAGATAATTTATTTTTTTAATTTCATTTTAAAATCTATCTTCTGTAAGGGGGACAGTATATTAAATATCATTCTAAAAAAAATATTTATATAATTATAATAAATTATTAATAGCTATATTAAGATTTTTATTTATTTAATTTTTTTATTAAATATATTTCTTATTTTTGATTACCTAATTAAGCTTATAAAATAATATTATAAAGATCTAGTTTTTCAGATTTTTCAAATAATAGAATATTCCAGTAATACTAATAAACATTATATTTATTTTTATATAAATACGGTTCTTCTTTTATTACTTTTTAAATTTTTCTAATTTTAAAGGTTTTTTATATATCTACAGCTCGTGGTTTATATAAGTCAAGATATATTCAATATTTTAATAGAATCTTTAATAAAAAATTTTATTTTAATATTTTTTATTTATTTAGGGATCAGGCTCAGCTATACTAATTTTAATAATTTTTTATATAAATATTTACAGTAAGCTTATCTTCTTATCTTTTTTTATTTTTAGAAAATTAAATTATAGAATAATTCTGTTAATATAATCTGGAAAGATTTTTTATTTATAAAATTATATCTATTCAAGAATAATATTATAATTTCTAATATTAAAAATAAAAATGTGATAGAGTAACCCACTTACCAAGATCAAGATTATCAGGATAATGTATTATAATAATTATAAAAATTATAAGATTATTAATAATAGTTCTACACCTCCACGACATCCATAAGATACTGATTTCTTAAAAATCAGTCTATCTCATAGATATAAACTATCTTTATTATTATTATATAAATATATAATATTTAGTAGCTGATTCCTTATCTAGTTGATAGATTTTCTATTCTAATAAATAGATCTTAATATATTCTGATCTTTCTTATTGACTACTTAAGGAAGATACTATCTATTAAAAATAATAAAAAAATAAAGATCTTTAGTAATTAAATTAATTCAGAATTATCTTTAAATACTGTTTCTATTATTAATAACATCCAGTAGTTAGAGAATTATATTTATTAAAAAAAATAATTTCTAAGATAAAATAATTTTAAGATACTACCGATCCTTCTCTAAATTAGAAAAAGATAAAAGAGAAATTAAATTTAAAAATATTTTTTATTTTATTCTAAATTTCAATCTCCAGAAGTATCAGAAATAAATAATTAATTTATAATATATCTTTAGAAATACTTCTAAGAAATATTTATTAGAAGAATATAAACTTCTTATTATTATTAAATATATAGATTTATTATATAAACAGAAATAATATTAATTTATTAATAATAAGAGTCTGGAAGAGAGGTAATCTCTCAAAAAATTATAATTATAATTATAATTTAAACAGACTTATCAGTGATACAGCTAGAATCTGAGAAAGCTTTATATTTATTTTAATATTTTTAAAATAATATTTTCTTTATTAAACAGAAAAAAGAATTTTATTATATTTTACTAAGTTGTTATTAAATTTAAATTATTATATTTATAAATATATTCTTTATCTACCGGAGAAATAGGATAAAATAATATTTATTATAGTTCTTTTTAATAAATTATATAAAATAGAAAGAAATATAAGCGGAATAATAATTAATCTAGTAATTATAAATTATATAAGTACTTCTAAGAGAATACTAATAAAGTTATTAAAAAGGTATCTAAATTATTAGAAAAATTCTATCAGAGAAATTAATAATTAATTATAATATTATATATATAAAAATATCTAATACCTTGCAAATTAATTTTTTATTAATAATAGAGAAATTGAATTTACTAGAATTTACCAGTCCTTATCAGATTCAGAGAGAAAAGTAAAGAAGTTAAAATAAGTTTTATAATTTTAATTTTTAATTTATAATAAAAATAATATATTATTTTTATGTTTTTATTTATCTCTGAAATAGTTTTAAAATCTTTATAGTTCTAGATAACTGTACTGAAGTAAATATATTCATTAAAATCTATAATTTTAAATATATCTCAGTTACTGTATCTAAAATTAAGATTATTAATTAAATTACTATTTTTATTTATAATATATAAAAAATTTTTATTATTATTATTAATCTATGGGGGAGCACCTGTACTTTTAAATAATATTATATAAAAATTAATTAGAATTTCTGATTAGAAAAGAGTCTAATATTATTATTAATAATTATATTTCAAGATTTATATATTATTTTATTATTATAAAATTAATAATAATAATCTAATATTTATTTTATTTTATTTTTTTATTATTCAACTTGCTAGTGCCACTCGGGATTTAATCAAAATATATATTATTATTAAATTATCTGAAGATATCTGGTTACCAGAAAAAAAGTTTTATAATTTATTATTAAATCTTAAAATACTTTTAATTAAACTTAAGTAATTTTAAAATATATTTTTTATAAATTTTTTTAATAGCTGCCTTCTCATGGCTCTGTATATTATATTATTAATATTAAATTTAATAAAATATTATTTATAATCTAATAATATACTCTATCTAAAACTGAACTTAAGATTCTGTAAAAATATATTAGAAAAAATCTGAAATAAAATTAAATTTAATTTTTAAAAATTTTTATAGGAGCCCCTATTCTCTTTATATTTAAAAAAATAATAATTTATATATTTATATAAATTATAAATATCTTAATAAGATTTTTATTAAGAATTACTATCTTTTATTGCTTATTTTAAAGATTTTTAATAGAGTTTCAGGAAGTACATACTTTTTAAAAATTAATATTAAAAATATATATTATTAAATCCATATTAAGAAAAATAAAAAATAAAAAATAGTAATTTATATTTAATATAAATATTTTAAGTATAAAATCATGTTATTTAAATTAATTAATATTCTAATAAATTTTTGAAATTATATATATACTACTCTTTGAGAGTTTCATGATACTTGCTATATAATATATCTAGATAATATTCTTATCTTTTTACTAGATAAGAAAAATATATTTTTCAAGTTCTGAAAAGACTCAAAAAAATCTAATTTTATATAAAATTAGATTATATTATTAATTCTGATAGAGTATCCATGGATTCTTAATAATTTATAATCAATTTTTAAAGATTATTATAATATCCAGGTGTTTCTTAAATTGTATAATTTTTACTAATAATTTATTTAAAATTATTGTTATATTATATTATTCTTTACTTTCTTGCTCCGTGGAACAATTAATAAATAAAAATTTAAAAAATTTATTTAATTTTATTTAAATAAAATTTTTTTATTATCTAATTACTGTCTTTTAATGAGTATTTTTATCAATATATTTTAATCCTATGAAACCCTGTTATTTAAAAATTAATATATTAAAAAAATAAGTAATATTCTAATCTAATACTAAAAATCTATTTTATCTAATTATATTTTAATTTTATAAATTTTCTACTATTAAATTCAATTATAATATTCTAGATTAAATATTTCTTACTATTATTTACTTTTTTAAATATTAATAATAATATCTAGAAGGGGTTTCCCAAATAATTAAAATCTTATTAAATTATTTGAATTTATAATTTCTTATATATTAAACTAAAATTAATAAAAGGCAAGCCTGATAGCTTATAAATTTAATTTTTTATAATTTAATTATTAGATATAAAATAAAAAATTTTAATAAATAGATTTTCCAGGATGCCTGTAGAATTCTAAATAAAATTAATTTTTTAAAAAAATTATTAATTGTGATTTAAAAATAATTTATAAATATATTATTCCTTCTAATAAAAAATCTTATTAAAAAAATCTAGTTAAAATTTAAGATGTGCAGGGTTACCCTGGATTTAATATTTATATTATATTAAATTTAAAGAATTCTAATAGTTAAACTAATATAGCGATAACTAATTCAATTATTTAAAAAGATTAATTTTTAAAAAGCTTTATTTCTTAATTTATATTATTGCAAGTGTGTGCCGCAGAAGTTTTATATTTAAATATATATAATTTTAAATTTTAAAAAATAATCTTATATTTATAGAATAAAAGTCCAGAGATATAATAATAAAAAACTATAATTTAATAAAGATAATTAAATTGAAAATATTATATTATTAAATTTACTGACTTTATTTATTTTAAACTTAATATTATATCTTATTCTGTCAGATATTATATTAGATATTTATTAGATTATATTATAATAATCTATTAATAAAATATTTTAAGTAAATTTAAATAAAAATACTGTTACACAGAAAATTCTACTAGAATAAATTATAATATAATATAATTAAATATAATTAAATTTATTTAAAATATTAAAATAATATTATTTTAAAATATTAATTATATAATAATTTTCAATTTTTATCAATTCCACTCTATTTCTTTATTAGATCAATAATAAATTTTATTATAGAATTACCTTCTATTGAATAATATAAGAAGACTATTAATATTATTCTTATTATTATAAACTGATTCTTGGAATACTATTTTTATTTATAATTTTATTAATAATTATTACTTTAAATCTTTATTAAATTATTTTATATATAAATTAAATTAGTCTTCGGATTCCCGAATAAGATTAAATCTAATAAAAAAACTAATCTTTCCCAGTAAATTCTGGTTAAATCTAATTTATAATAATTATATGATTTTAAAGTTTTTGATAGTATTCTACTCTTAAGCTAATAATTAAATAAAATAAATAAACTAGACTATTAAATATTATTTTTAATATTATTTTAGTTAATTTAATATTAACTAGCTACTAATTCTTTTAATTATATAATTATTTTATAATAATACAGATAATATAATTACAGAATTATTATTTTATAATATTTTATATAATTATTTACTAGATATTTATATTAAAATTAAAAATACTTTTTAAAAATATGAGATCCCAGCTGTACAGGATAAAATTAAGAAATTTTAAAAAATAAAGATATAGTTATAAAGAATATAATAATTAACTATAAAAAAGTGAAAGAAATATTATAAATATAAAAAATTATTTTATTTTAAAAGAAAGATCTAGTCAAGCTAATAATTCAAAATCTATAATTTAAAGAATTAAGAAAGTTAGTCCTGAAGTTTATAGAATTCTTTCAGATTTTTAAATATATTAGATTTCAAGTATATCACTTATATCTACCTGAGAAATATAATTAAATATATAATATATTTTATATTTTTTATCAAAATTATAAGATATAGAAAGAAATTAGAAAAAGCTACTTCTGATACCAGAGCTAGATAATTAAAATAAATAAAAAATAAAAGAAATTAAAGATTACTATTATTATAATAGATAGAATTCCTATTTAATTAAATAAAAAAATTGATTAAATAAGTATAATCAGTGGATCCCTGCTAAGAATATAATAAATATATAAAAAAATATTAAGAATTTTGAAAAAATATATCAGAGATTATATTAATTAAGAAAAATCAGATAAAATACTGCTGATTAAATAATTCAAATAACTTGAATTTTAATAATAAATTAAAAGTATAAAATATTGTACTAATAAATTAATATATTAATAAATATATTTTAAATATTATTATAAGATAACAGATCATGCCTATATATATTAATAATTATATTTATTATAATTTAATATTAATTTAGTTTTATAAAATAATTATTTTATTAAAAATTAAAAACTAAAATTCCTGACCCCCTTACGAGCTGGGAATAAGAATGAAGAATAATTTAATAAAATTATTAATTATAAAAACTAAGATATATCTACTGAAATTACTATTATTATTTAATATTTTATTATTAATAATATCAGGATACTGGACACGGGCTATCTTATTAATAATATTTAAATAAAATCTCAAAATTAAAGCCTATATTATATAATCTTTATCTTCTAATATTAAATAAAATAATAAATTATATTTATATATTTAATACTTTTCGGGGGTAGCACTAACAGAAAATAAAAAATAATTTAATAATTTAATAATAAATAACTAGAAATAAATTGTATTCTGCTATATTTATTTATTAAAATATTATTAATTAGCTATTTATTCTAGTTATTCATAAGATTTTTAGATTTAAATAATTTCTTTTATTTTTTAAGATCAAATTAGTAAGCATGAGCTGACTTTATATAATTATATATTAAAACTAGATTTAATATTTCTTTTAAAAATAAAATATGTAATATTATTATTTAATTAGTTAAAGTTCACTAACTCTACCTACTAAAGAATAGTAATAAAATTATAATAAGTATCATTGAAAATCTTTATATTAATCTACTAAATGTTAGTCTCATATCTAATATAATAAAAAAGATAAAATAATATATATTATAAAATATATTTTTCTTTTATTAAAATATTAGTAATATAATACTGAAGCATAAATATTCTAGTAGCAGTTTATATTATAAAAATTCTTTTTTATAATATTAAAGTTAGCATTAATGATATAAAGATAGTATATATAAAAAAATAATAAATCTTAATAAGCTATTTTTATAATATATAAATCTTTCTTAGAAGCTCCTTTAAAAGATATATTAAAAATTTAATATAAAGTATATAATCCAAGAGTGAATAAAGTAAGAAATAAATATAAAAAATATTTAATTACTAAATAATTAATATATAATAATAGAAATAATAAAAAGCACTTGAGATAATAATAAAAATAAATAAAATAATTATAAATAATTGAAAAAATAATAACCACAGGATAAAAAAAGAAAAAAATAATATAAAAGAATAAGATTCTTTTATTTATATTTCTTCACAGTAGATTTATTTATATAAATATAAGTAAATATTTATAAAATTATATAGAAGTAGCACATGATCCTGTCTGTATTATATATTTTATAATTTTTTATTTTTTATTATTAGATTCTTATTTTTCTGAATTAAGAATATATAAGATTATTTTTAATATTTAAACCAGATAGCTCGTCCCAGTAAAAAAGAATATTATTTATAATAAAACAATCTAATTATTAAAATTAAGATTATCAGAATAATATATTATAATAATTATAAAAGTTATAAGATTATTTATAATAGTTCTATATTTTTCTAATATCTATAAAATACTGATTCCTTTATACTCAGCTACTGATTTTTTAAGGATCAGTCTATCTCGTGGATATAGATTATCTTAGTTATTATTATATAAATATGTAGTATTTAATGGCTAATTTTCTATCTAGTTCACAGGTTTTCTACCCTAACAAGTATATCCTATCACAAAAAAATAATTTATTATAAAAAAGTTATTTATCCACAGTGAGATCCAGGCAAATTATATAAATTTAATTAAATTTTTTTTAGTTTTAAAATACAGGTAGGAGTATTTAATAGAATTATATTAAATTTAAAATATTTAATTAATTAAATTATTAATCAGATATTTAAATATATAGTTGCGGGAATTTATTTCAGAATTAATAAATATTTTAATTTTTATAACTATATTAGAATAGGAGATCAATAGAAAAAATAGATTTAAAATTATCTAAAAAAATAGATATATTAGATAATAATTAATACTAATCTTACTTAGAATAAAGATTTTTTTAAATATTAATTTTTTTAAGATTTTTCACTATTTTCTCTGTAATCTCTGACTATAAATTTAAAAGTCTTATATTACTTAGAATACCTGTTATTTTATAATAGTTTTTATTTTATCTGTAGTTCAGACTGTAAAAATTATAATATTATATTAAAATTTAGTTACAAGAATTCTAATTATAAAAATTCCTAGAGAGCTGTTATTTAAATCTAGTTTTAAAATAATAAAAGAAGCTTTTTTGAATACTTTAGATCTTAATATTTTTTAATTAATTAAATATCTAGGCGCAGTAATTCACGAATTTATAGAAAATATTATATAATTTATCAATTTTAATTATAACTAGCCCTGTTAATTTATTAAATAATCAATGATAAAAGTTTTTTTATTATTCTAATATAAAGATCTGTATTTCAGTTCTAAAGTATATAAATTAAAATTAAAAAATATAAATTTTATTAGAGTTCTTTATAAAAAATGTAGAATTTATTCTTTACAGTAAATAATCAGTTTAGGTTTTTATATATTTCTTTAAGAAATTCTAGTATATTTTCAGTATTTTAAAAATATTATATTTATAGATTTTAATATAAAATATAATATATATTAGTCTCGCCTTCACAGTAACTGTAAATATAGATTTATTAAAAAGTTAAAATATTAAAATAATTAGTATTGATTATTATTTTTTAATATATCTAGTTATTCTTAGTAATAAAAGATTTTATTTTTATTTAATATAAAAAAATCTAGAAGCTTAGCACTTTTTCTAATAATCATAATAAGTTTTAATAAGTTAGATTTTATATTTTCAATCTTATTAAGTTATTTAAATATCTTATTTATTCTGATTTTATTAAGTAATTTAACATAATAAATTATAATAAAAATCATATCTAATATTTCTTTATCTATTTGTATTTTGTTTTTGATTTGAAAAATCTAAATAATCTTATATCTTTTTTTTATATATATTACTACTGATTATATTCTTATTAATAAAGAATATAAAAAATAATTATATAATCTTAGACTTAGTTATCTAGCTATCCGCTTATCTTCTTATGAAATTAAATAAGTAGTCTATATATATATATATGTGATACTATTATATTATTTTTATAATATAAGTTCTAATTATTGAATAATAAATAATATTAATCATTTATTAACCAGATATTATACTACCAGAGTAACTAGAAAAATTATTTATATCTAAAATTATATGATATTTACTTATATAAAATACTTGTAATTTTCTAATTTTTTAATATCTATTTTAATGTATTACTTTACATAAATCAGAAAAAACTTTAATTTATATAAAAGTTTTTATTTAATTAAAATCTTATTTACTAGCTATATTTATTATCAGAAAAAATTCAAAACTTACTTATATAAATTACTCTTGAATAATATTTTTATTATAATATTCTTCTCTACGTAACCAGCAGGAGGAATATTATTATTAATATTGATATAATAAAAAATAGAATTATCATTATTTTATAGAAAGATAATACTGCTTTCTAGTAATTTATTTTATTAATACTCAATTAATCCAGAATTTCTATTATAATAACAAACTATATTATAAGCTAGACTAGTAGATCTGACTTTTAATATTTATATTTAGAGAAAATCTTGATTTTAATACCTTTATATATATATTTATATATTATATATATAGACATAAAATATATTAATTTATGTATTTATTAAATCTTTTATACTTCATTATCTAGAGCCTTGAGATATATATAATATTTCAAAAAGAAAATTGATATATTAATATTAATATTAATATTTAATTTAATATTATGATTTATTTTTACATAACAGCCTTAATACTAGTTTAGATAAAATACTTAATATATTTGTTATTAAAGATTTTTTAAAAATAGACTCTGGAAAAATATATTATATATAAATTATATAGATTAGTTATCTACTGGGCCTAATTATATTTGATAAAACTCAGGATAAGAATATGAATTTAATTTATATATTTTATTAAAGAAATATCGCTATTAGATAGATTAAATTAATTATAATCTTGTTTTTCTTAAAGAAATAATTTAATATTATAATAGTTTAATTTATAAGTACTTGAGATACTAACTACTTCTAAAGATTATATAATAATTATAATAGATTATGAATTTATGATAAGATACCAGCTCATTAAATAGTGTAAATCTTTTTTAATATAAAATCTATTATATATTTAGATATTTTTATAGCAGCAGCTTATACTATTTACTCAGACTAAAAAATATATATTATAATAATAATGAATTTGGGAATTCTTTTAGTCATGCTTGGAATCTATTAATATTTCGTTTAATTTATATAAATTTCTTTTCAAATCTGCATAGTATATTGATTAATTAAAATATAAGAATATATAAAATAATAATTATTATATAAAGAGATAGTATATATTCTTAATAATAATTTATTAGTTCAAGATAGTATTTATACTAAAATAATTTTTTATTATCATCTAGACTAGATATTATATATAGTATAATATAATATATATTTCTACAGATCTTCTATATTAATAATTAATTGATTTATTTATATATACTTATATCAGCCCTATAACTAAATAACAGATAATATTAATCTAGCAGTTAAGTATTATAATGCCAGAATAGCTAATAAAATTACTTATATCTAGAGCTATATAATATCTATATATATAAAAGATTTATAATTCTTTAAATCTCTTTATATTTTTATATATTACCTTATGTAGATCAGAGATATTAATTTTTATCTATATACATCTAACTTTACTAGTATTTAAAATTCTATTTACTAGATTTACTCATTACCAGGGAAATATAAGTCTAGTTCAACTATATTAATTATTCTTAAATGGATATTTCTACTATAATATTCTTTTTTATAGGGCTGGTAAGAGGGCTATTATTATTAAAATAAATATGTAAAAGAATTAAATTATTACTAATATATAAAGAAATATTATGAATATTATTCTACCAGAAAGATATATTGTTATTTTTATTTTTTATTCTCTTATCTAATAACGCCCTGAATTAGCCCAAATCTTATAATTTAATAATAAATTATACTACTTTATAGGCTAGATTAGTAAATCTAATTTTTAATACTTATAAATATCTATAGAATATTTATTTATATTATATATAAAAACAAAATATATTAAACTAACTATTCTTCTACCCTGTATAAATATTTAATCAATTTTATAATTTTAATAATATTAAGATAATTCATAAAAATGATTTTCTTAATCTATATTTATATTAGAATAAAACTTAAAATCTAATATATATTTATATATAAATAAATCTTTTATAAATAGGCTATAAAAGAATCTCATATATGTAAATTATTGAAATTAATAATTTATTAAATTTTCTATATTCTATTAACAAGGGTCTTAAAATATATACAACATATTAAAATAGATTTAATTTATTAGATCTAATATTATTTACAGCCAGGTAGTATTCAAATATTAATTTTAATAAAATAATTAGTATACTTATTACTAAGAATGTTTTTATAAAAAGAAATTACTATAAGAAGGATTAAATATCCAGCTAAGATATTAGAATTAATAAAACATTATAATAATATTTTATAGAATATATTAGCTTATTTAATAATAATTAAAGAAGTTAGTACAGGACTGGATAAAAGTTTAATCTTCAAATAAAAATAATTATATTATATATCTTTGGAAATACAGAGATTAATAAGTAAAAAAGTTTAGGAATTAAAAGTATAATCAGAACTATGAATATTTTAATTTATAATATATATTTATTTGATACGATCCAGATTTTAATTCTAATAAATTTTTTTTATATATATTACATAGATTATTTTAAAGTTTATAGACAGTGAACACTGCAGAATCTAGTAATTATTATTATATCAATATCTTTCCATAACTGGTACTATTAATATAGATATAAGATAAATAAATAATATTGGATTACTAATACTGCTGAAGTATTACCTTTTATGAATATATACTTTCTGTATATAACAGACTCCATCAAAAAGAAATTATGATAAAATTAATAGTTTTGAAATTAAGTAGATTTACTGAATTTTTATGTAAAGATGAAATAACATTAAATAAAATCTATCTGAAGTTTTTACAAGAAAGGAAGTATAAAATTTTATTCAAGCTTTCTTTTATAACTAGCTATTAATTATATATATTATAAAGTTTTAATAGAATAATAGTACTAGGATTTTTAAATAATTATTTTTAGTCACTTAAAAGTAAACACTTACAAATAAAATAAAAATGTAATACAAAAATCAATCTTAAGAATTATATAGGATATTATGTAAAAGACTTATAATTTGATATGATATATAATACTAATTATATTTAATATTTTATAATTTCAATAATATCAGATACTCTTTTAAGATTTTTGTATTTTACATATATTATATAAAAAAGCTGTATAAAGATTAAGAAATTAAAGATATAGTATATATATACTAAAACTTTAAAATAGATATTCTCCATGTCAAGCCAGTAACTCAAGATAAACTAGAAGTTTAATTGATTATCTTAACTTAGAAATGCTTTGAATAAAGTTTTTTATAAATTTATTTTTAATACTTTATAGGATAATTAATCACGCTTTATAATATAGATATTATAGATAATAAATATGAAAAATATTATTTAACCAGATAGATCAGGCTGTATCTTATAAAATGATTTAAATATAGATCTTTATTTCTATTATTTAGTATATTTATGTATATATGAAGATCAGAGATAACTATTCTAGATAATATGATTTCAAGTGAAAAATATAAATATTATTTATATATTTTACTAAAAAACCTCTGCCAGCTGGATTAATTTATTTTTTTATAGATTTATTATTGTTAAACAGACTAGTATTCAAAAAAATAAATAGAATATAAAAGATAATAAAGAATCCTACAGAATATTAATCATAATTTATTTTTTTAAGAGTACTCCCTAATATAATAATAATTATATATTAATCATTAAAATCTTTAGATCTAATTAATATATACTAAATGCACCTGCTGCTTTTAAAAATTATATAATAAATATAAATATAAAATATTATTCTAAGTTCTGAATATATTAAAATTAAAAAAGATTATAATAAAATATTCACTTTACCAGATAATATAAATCTTTTTCATAAACATATAGAATATTTCTATTATTTTTTTTAATATTTCCGCAGCAGGAGCTTATCATAATAATAGATTTCAAAACCTTACTTATTATATTTAATAAGATTGTAAAATAATTTTTTTTAGTTTTATATAATTATCTTCACCCAGCTTATGCAGTATATTTATAATTGTTATATAAAGATAAATAAAATAATATTTGTACTTTAAATGAATATTAAATTTTTTATTAATATTCATTCAATTTAAGATAATATTCACTATAAAAGCTTCAGGATATCATTTAGACTAGATATCTCATATAATATAATATAATATATAATCTAATAGATCTCTTACAGAATAATTTCTAATATATATATAAGTTTAAATGATAATATTCTAGAATATTACTCTAGTCAGTAATACTAGTCTAAGAAAATAGTTATTAAAATAATTTAGCTTTGTATCCAGGCCATGAATTAAAATGTTATTATTATTATATAAATTATATTACATAAAAATAAATATAGATTTTGAATATCTTCTAATATAGGTCTACTTTATTAATTATTAAAACTTTAATATATATTTATCTCTTTCTTGGATCTATTTAAAATATATAATTTTTAATATTTTGATAATTATTTAATTTATTATATATCAGATTATAACGTCTTTTTATTTTTTTAAATATGTATCTCTATATTATATTTATCTTTATTTTTTTAACTCTATTAGTATACTCTAAATGAGATTATTATATAATTTATCATCTGTCTCTATAAGTATTAACCTATAATAATAATAATAATAATAATAATAATAATAATAATAATAATGCTAAAGTCTTCTAGATAAATATATAAATAATATCTAGATTTTTATGTAGAGTTTTATTAGTCGAGATTATTATTTATGATTCTGATAGATATTCAGTATATTAGATAATGAAAATAAATGAATATATCTAAATTTTTATTTATCAAATCCAGTTTAATCTATTTAAATAAAAAATCCTTATATCTAAAAAAATTCTCATTATAAAGCTTAATTAAGTGTTTTATTAAAAGAATATTGAAATTTACGATAAATATTTTTATATGATTATAAATTAAAATAATTGATTTAATTTTAATCTATTTCGAATTATTAGTTTTATATAAAAATATTTATCTTAAATTTTGATATATATTTATATTTAACCTCTTGAGTCCTGTACAACTGTTTTAAATAATTTATAAAAAAATATAAAACATTATTAAAAAGTAATATTCAATATTATAAAAAATCTCCAAAAATATTTAATTTTTTATAATATCCTGTATAGTCTTGAAGATTTATTATTAATTAAATTATGGAAGGTAATTAATTATTTATGAATACTAATATTACTATCTAATCAAATATCTTATAATATATCTTGAGGAGCGCTCTACGGAAGCAACGAAACGAACAAAACGAACGAACGAACGGAAGTAAAAGAGTGAGTTAAATTAAGCTATCTAGGAGAGTAAAATAAAGCAACACGAAGAGGTACTTTGTGGGCAGTCCAAGCACAGTATATGATTAGTCTATATAAATACCTCAACACAGCCCCCTAGGCAAAGAAGCGTGCGAAGAAATACTAAATAAAATTATAGATATTTTTTAGATAAATAATCTTTTATATATTAAGTATCATTTTCTAGATACTGTAGAAGGATAGTTAATAGAATTATTTCTAATAAAATCTAGAAGTCATAAAATCTTTTTTAATCTAATAGTTTGATAAGACTGTCTGCAGGATTACTAATATCTATAATATATTAAATTAATATAATATTTATTTTAATTAGATCTGTTATAAATAAATAGTAGTTTATTTAGTTATCTAATAAACCACATGTATATACTGTAATTAAAGATTTATAATAAATTAGTAATATTACTAAACAGAAGTATTTTACTATTATTTAATATCTTAAAATTAAATACTTATATTAATTTCTTGATATACAGAGTATCTTTAATAATAGTATTATATATATAGTATTCTCTAATGATAAAGAAAGATATAATAATATTTTATTTATTTAATAATTAAATAATAAATCTGCCTGTGTAGAAGATAATATATTTTTTATTAATTTATTATTTTTATAATTAGTATAAATAATATTTATATAAATTTAATTTTTTTAAAATAATTAACTGCCAGGGTGATTTTATAGAGAATAATATTTTATAAATATTTATATATATATTTTAAGATTTTTATATTTATTATAATTAAAATATATATTTATCTCTGCAGGCAGAATATAATATAATATAAATTAGATCTAATTTTAATAATTAGCCAGTTTAATCTGTCTATAAAACTTTAATATTTATTAATATTAATTTTTTTAATTAATATTACAGTATAATTTATTTTTATATAAATAAATATTATAAAAACTGTAATATCTAAGCAGGATTATATACTTATAATAATAAAATATTTCTTTATATAAATAAACTACTTAAGTAAGATATTATTTATCTTATAATTATATAAAATATTATAATTAAGCAAGATTTTCGGTTTATTTAATTTCTTAAATCTAAATATTTTATTAAGATAATATTCTATTAAAAATATATCTGCCTGTTCAGAATTAATAATAATAAAATTATTTATATAAATAATAAATTATATTTTATTATTTTTATATACACACGGATTTTCTAGCAGAGGTTTAAAGCTGATTTTCTATAATTTTTTATTAAAGATATAGTGCTACAGATATACTGTCTATTATAATTTATAAAGAATTATTTTAAATAAATATACTTGTTTAAGAGAATTTTCATAGAATCTAGTTAATTATCTTATATAAATTTGCTTATCTTTTATTTAAATATATAAATAAATAAAAATAATATTATATTACTTCTAGCGGAGGTTCTTTATTGTTATATTAATTATAAATATTTTAAAAGTAATTTTACTTATTACTGGAATAAAAAATTTAATATAATTAATATTAAATATCTAACAGTTACTGCAAACTATTCATTTAATATAAAATTATATAATAATTTTTTTATATTAATTTTTAAATTAAATATTTATTTATCTGGAATCATGCAGATACTAGTAAAATAATTAATTATTTTATATATATTTATTAATTTAATCTTATTAATTTATATAATTATAATTATTTTTTAATATAAAGTAAGCAGGGATAAGATGGCTTCTATATAAATATTTAATATATTAATTTTATATTATTTAAAAATAAATAAAAAAAACAGATCAGATTCTTATTTTAATATAATTATTTATTTATTTTTTAGCTATAAAGGACTTTTTTTTTATAATTTATTAAAATTATTTTAGTATAATAATTGTAGCAGCAGGAGATTCAGATTTAGTAAATCAGAAATTATATTTTATATATTTAATAAATAATATCTTATAATTACAGGGATTCTTTATTAAATAAATTAGATTAATAAATACAGAGAAGACAGATATAATAAATTTAATTAATATAAATATAATCTCTATTTTTTTTATATATAGGATTAGCAGTGTTATTTTATATAAAAAAGTTTTATTATTATTAATTATATTTTTTATATTTTATATAATTATTTTATGAAAATCAATCCCAAGCTGTATTGATATGATTAAATCTTTAGAAATAAATATAAATATTATAATTATTTTATTAAGATCTTCATGGTTATCCTTATATATATATTTTTTATAAAATATTATATTTTTTAACTATTTAATCTTATTTAAATTAAAATATTATGTTAAATAAATATAGCTATAATTTCTGTTAAATTTAATAAAATTATTAGTATCAGTGTAGGGGCCTATCTTTCTAAAAATAATAATTTTTTATAAATATATATTAATAATAATAATATTTAAATATATATAGAAACTTAAGCAAGGTATCAGGATTCAGAAAATTATAATATAATTTATATAGATAAGTAAATATTTTTTTAATCTTATTTTTTACAGGAATTAGATAGTTAAGGATCTGTATAATAAATTTTATAATAAATAATTAGAAAATTATAAATAAACTTAAGTTAAGAATCATGACTCTGCTTATCTAGTTAAATAAATTATTATAAAATTTAATAAAATTATTTATCTCAGGTATTCAGAGAGATAATATAGTAATATAATTTTTTTAATTTTTATAATATATTTATTCTTTAAATCTATTGAACTCGCGGCTTTTATTAAAATATTATAACATAATATATTTATTAATTATATATTTATATTTATTGTTTTTTTGAATCAGCTCTGTGGATGTATTATCTTTTTATTTTAATATAATTATTTTAATTAATTAGATAATATTATTTACTATTATTAAAAAATATTTAAATCTTTTATAATTAACTAGAATTATCTGCTGCATATCTATATGCTAAAATTATATAAAATTAAAAATTCTTAAAATAAGATTTCTTACTATTAAGTACTTTATTTTTTTAAAAAATATATATTATAATATAAATTCTTATAATATTTAAGTTTAATCTACTGGTTCTTTATGATAGAGATAATCTTATAAAATCCTGTATATTTATATTACTGATATAATAATAAAAAATTAATTATAATAAGAATTAATTCTGTATTCTAAGTATATATAAAAAATATATTTTTATTTTTTTATAGATATTCTATTACTTTGTTATCTATTTTTTTATAAAGTTAAATTAATTATATTTATATATATTTTAAAGTCCTTCTATAAGAGAATTATAGATAAAAGACTATAAATAAGATCTGATTAATAGAATATCTTGATTTTAATTTTATAATATTTATTATTTATAAATAAAATTAAAATTTAATAGCCAGTTGATCTAGTAATACTAATTTTTTATTAAATATCTTATATTTATAAAAATTAAAAATATTTAAATTATAGTAATAGTCTAGCAAGATATAATCAGGTATAATATATTAGAAATTATTTATATTATAAATCCAGTATAATAAGCAGTTAGTAATATTTTTAATTACTATTTTAAAAAAGTTTAAAAAATATATATCTTTATTATCTAATTTTATTTTATATAGAATAATATATTAAGCAGGCATTTTTATTATTTAATTTATAAGTATAAATACTGCTACTTTAAAATTATTTTTTAAATTTAAATCTGATTTTTTTCTTTTATATTAATTATTCTGAATCTTAAAGAACCAGATATCTAGAATATATAATTATTATAACCTTAAATATAAGATTATATTAATATATTAATACTTTATTCGGCTGTGGCCAGGATATCTGTAATAATTATAAATTTTATTAATATATTTAAATATTATTTCTCTTATTCTAGTAGTATACTTTTTATAAAAAATATCTTTTATAGAATATATCGTTTTCTTTTATTTTTTTTAGTAATTTTTGGCTTGTGTAACAAGCTTTAATCTTTTTATATAATAATTATTATTTTTATTTTATTAAATTTATTATACTGTTCTTTTATATTCTAGTAGATAATATAAAAATTATTATTATTATATATAATATTTATATTTTCTAGTATTTTATTTTTTATATAAATAATTTATATAAGTATATTATTCTATATCTTCTAAAAAAATAAAAATATAATTATAAAGACAAGTATTTTATATTATAAAATTTTAATAAATATATAATTTACTCAGAAATTATTAATATATTTAACTGCTGTAATATATTTAGATTTTTTAATTTAATAAAATTATATATAATATTTTAGTAAAGCACAATACTATTTTCTAAAATAATTTTTTAAAGTACTTTATATATATTATTTATTAATTTTTTTATATCAGCAGAGTCTGTAAATAAATCTAATACTTTATTTAATATATTTTAAGTTAACCATAACTGTATAACTATTAAATAAGTATATTAAATTTTGTGACGGCGAGTGACATCTTAAGATTACATGACTTCTATTTTATTTACTTTATTTACCTGTTTTATATAGCTTATTTATCTTTATATAATTATATATTCTTCCTGAGCTTCTTTCTTTCTTTTCTTATACTAGAAATTCTTGTTAAATAATATTAAATTTAATTATTTAAACAGTTTCTACATAATTTCTAGTATTATTTTATCTTTTATTTTTTAAATTAATATTATATACTACTAGCTACTTAGCTCAGCAGCTAATATTATCTCTTATATATATTTAATAATATTAAATATAGCTAAGATAAAATAATCTAACTAAGACCTGAACTAGAATAACTAATAAGAATATTTATAATAATTAAAAAAAATTATACTGAATTAGTACTAAGTATTATAAATTTTTAATAATATCTGATAATTCTACTGGAAGAAAAATCTAATAATTAAAAAAATATTATTTATAATTAATTCTATAAATTATATATAAAAAATTCTAATAAAATTTTTAATATAATTCTCTGTATTATAGAAAAAATAAAAATAAAAATATATAAAATTATTTATTAGCAGAATAAGTTTAATAATAATTATAATAAATTAATATATAAATATAATTTATATATTATTTAATTTTTTAATTTAATAATCAGAATAGCTGAGTAACTAAGACTTCTAAATTTAAAAAATTAATAAAGATTTTTAATTTATTTTTATTTAATTAATAATAAAATTATTAATTTTAAAGATTAATTTTTTATAATATAATAAAAATTAAAAATTAATATAGATTATTTAAATATAGCTACTGTTTAATAAGCTTATATAATTAATTATTATAAAAATAATATAAAAAAATATTTAATTTTCTAATTTTATTTTAATATTTTAAATTTTTATATAAATATAACCAACATGCTTGAATATCTGAAAATTATTTATATTAATTTAAATAAATTTTATAATATATATTAACAGTATTAGAAGCTTAAAATAATAATTAATAATAAATTTTATAATTTTATATTTATATTTTATTATCTTATTATAGAGACAGGTATTATTAAAATTTATTAAAAAAAATTTTTATTAATATTTTTTATTTAAATTATAGAAGCTGATAATATCCTGCTTTAATAATAATAATATAATATTTAAATAATATATTAAAAAATATATCTGATTATCAGATTTAATTAATAATATATTAAAAAATATATCTGATTATCAGATTTAATTAATAATATAATAAAATATTATAATAAAATAAATACTCTGAATTACTAGTTATTTATATTAATTATTATTATTATTATAATTATAATTTTTTTAATTCTAGTTAAAATTTTTTATAATACTAGCTATATTACTAATATAAAATTAAAAAAATATATTTATATAATAATTAAAAAATATTATTTTATTTATTAGAAATAGAAATATTTAATCTAGAATTATTTAAAAAAGAAAGCAGATTAAGTTAAATTATTAAAAATAATAAAAAATAATAATTTAATAAAAAATAATATTTAAAAAAAATATTTTTTTAAATAAAATAAATATTAATATCAGTTTATTAAATTTACAAGATCTGTTAGGCTAAGAGAATAAAAACTTTATTATTAAAATTTTAATATTAAATAATAAATTAATAATATTTATATATATTTTTACTAATACTAGAACTAATATTTATATTTATATAAATATTATTTTTATTATCCAGATAATTTATTAATTTTAAATTAATATTATTTTTTTTAAGAATAATTATATTATTACAGACTTTAATAGTAAAATTATAATATTTTTAATTTATATTATTTAATTTATATTTATAATTAACAGATACCAGTTCTATAGAATATTATTTTTAATATTTAAATTAGACTGTTATAATATTATCTTAAAATAAATATAATTTATAAAATAAAAAATCTTATTAAATTATTAATAAAATAAATTAATATAGCTTAACTGTTTTTCTCTATAAGATAAAATTAAGATTAGATTATTATAATAAATTTTTTAAAATATTTTATTATAATATCTGATTAATTAAAATTATTAATAAAATATTATTTAATAAGACTATAATCTTTAAAAAATAATTAATATTTTATTATAAATATCTTTCTTTAAAATAAAGCTTAAAATATTCTGAATTTATTAGAATATTTTATAAAAAATCTTAGCTAAGATATATTAAAATCTAATAAATTAAAATTTTTAATATTAAATTTTTAAGATTTTCTAGAGCCTCCAGAAAAGAAATATTCTTAAAAAAATTAAGATAATTTTTATTAAAATTACTATTTTCTATAAATATTTTTAGAATTTTAAATTAAAAATATTTATTATATTTTTAAATATAATTAAGAAGACTATTACAGAGAAAACAGATTTTTATAATAAAATATTTAAATTAATTAAGAAAGAGAAGATAAAGTAAATTTTTTTTAAATATTATTATAATTTAATAATTATCTTTTTTAAAAAGAAATTAGATATTTTATTTATTTTCTAATCTTATAATTATTATATTTAGCTAGAAGAAAGTAATCTATTAAAAATAATTTTTTTTATAAAATAATTTTAAAAGAATTTAAAGTTATCTGTAATTATATTATTAAAAATCTAAAAAAAAATTTATTATATTTAATATAATTTTATTTATCTTCTCTATTCTGATAATAAAGAAATCTGGAAAAAAACTATATTTATATATTAATTATTAAAAATTTAATATCTTGATTTATCAGAATCTTTATTTTATTTTTTTAATTAATAAAATAATAGACTGCCTCTAGAATATAAAAATATTTATAAAATTTAATATTTATTAAGATTTTTATTATATTTATATAAATTCTAAATCTAAAGATTTAACTACTTTCTAAATCTATTATAGAATTTTTAAATATTAAATATTATTATTTAAATTTATAAATGGACCAGTAACTTTCTAATATTTTATTAATAAAATTTTTATAAACTTTCTGGATAAGTTTATTATAATATATATAAATAATATATTAATCTTTAATAAAAATAAAATAAAATATAAATTTTATATTTATTAAATTTTTAAATATTTTTAGACAGCTGGACTCCAAGCAGTAATTTATAAATATAAATTTTATATAATAAAAATTAAATTTTTAAGATTTATTATTACTATTATAAATATTTAAATTAATTTTATAAAAATTATTATAATTATAGAATAGCAGTACCTGACTATTATTAAAAAAATCTAATTATTTTTTAAATTTTGTAATTTCTATTATTATTTTATAAAAAATTATAATTAAATTATTAAATTTATAAACTAGTTTATCTAGAAAAATATTTTATTTTTTTAGAATTAATTTTATAAAAAATTTTTCTAAATTTTAAAATAAGTCCTGATATCAGCTTTTATATTAATTTATTATAATTTATTTAAATCTATATATATTAAAATTAATATAATTAATAAAATAATTATAAAAATTCTTTACCAGTAAATTAAGAATATATAATATTTTATAATTTATTATTTAAAGATTATATTTCTATCTAAATATAATTATAATATTTATAATAAAAAAATATTAATTATTATATATATTTTTACAGAATAAAGAGCAGGATTAGAAAGTTTATAATAATTAAAAAAATTTATAATTTTTATAAATTATTAAATTCTGAAATATTTTATAATTATTAAAAAATTTAATATCTGACAGGCTTATTAGACAGAAATATTATTTTAATATTATTTTATTATTAAATATTAATTAAAAAAAATATACTAGCTGACTGCCTTATATAAAAAAAATTAATTTAAAAATAATTAATAATTATTATTATTAAGTATTATTAAAGTCTAAGTTTCTAAAATTTAATATAATTTTTAATCTAGTACTAATAGCCTTTATAAAATAAAATCTTTATATTATAAATTATATTCTAAAAATAAATTATATTTATTTTTTTTAAAAAATTTCTAGAAATAAGCCTGCTGGTAAAAAATTAATTATTTTTTATAAAATAAATTATTTTTATATTAAAATAAATTAATAATTTTTAATAAAGATAATTTACAAATCTGATTATTAAATAAAATTTATTAATAATTATTATTAATTTATCCTGAATAAACTAAAATAATAATATTAATTAAATATTAATATTTTTAATTTATAAAAGAAAAAATATATATTAAAATTTATTATTTAAATTATTCTAATCTTTTCTAATTTCTGATTAATTATAATAATATATATTTATAAATTTCTATTTTTTCTTGAAAAATTATTACAGATTTAATATTATTTTTATAACAATAGATTATTTTAATAAATATATAATATCTATTTTTTATATAAAATAAATATTTATATAAAATATAATTTATTTATTTATTAATTAAATTTATATTTAAATAAAGTCTTCCTGATATTATTATCTTTAATTAAAAAAATTAATTTATAACTAATTTTTAAAATAAATTATATTAAATTCTATAAATTAAATTAAAGTTATTAACAGTATATTATCTATAGATTAATAATAAATAAAAATTATTAACTAATATATAATTTAATAATTTATTTTATTTATTACTTATTTTCAGAATAATTAATTAGAATTATTATTATTTATTAATTTTATTATTATAGTTCTGCTCTATGAATCTATTAAATTATTTTTATTTATAATTAAAAAAAATATAAATTTTAAATATTATTTAACTAGACTTCTCTAGTAAATTTATTATTATATATTATTATTTAAAACTAAGTCTATAAGTTTATTTACTATATAAAATAAATCTAGATTTTTATATAAAATAAAATTTAGAAAATATAAGACTAGCAGATATAATAAATTAATTAATTTTATTATTTTATTAATTTTAATATTAGTAATAAAATCTTTATTAATATCTATAATTAGAGATGAGACTAATTCTTATAAAAATTATTAAAAAATTAATATAATTTTGTACTTATTATTAATAAAATAAATAATATTTATAAAATTAAATTTTTTAAAAATATATATATATATTCTGTTTTTTATTCTAAAAAGCTTTATTTATATAATATATTTAATCTATTATTAAAACAGATCTAAGATATTACTGTATTTATTAAAATTAATAATTAAATAAAATAAAAAATTAAGAATATTTTAACTAGTTATTTATAGTATAGTTATTTCTAGTATAAAATTAAATAATTAATATTTAATATAATAGATTATATCTAGTATCTAATAAAGAATTTTAAAAATATTTTTTTTTATTTTTAAAATTATTATATAAAATATTTTATTTATTCTAGACCCCCCAAGTGCCTTTTATAATAATTAATAATTATAAAAATTAATAAATTTATATTAAAATATAAAAAAATATAATTTATCCCTGGCTGAGAATAACCAGACTTAAATAAAAAAATAATATAATAATAAATAATATCTTAGAATTATATAATTTTTATTTTATTTACTTTATTTACCTGTCTTATATAGCTTATTTATCTTTATATAATTATATATTTTTTCTGAGCTTCTTCCTTTCTTTCCTCATGCTAGAAATTCTTGTTAGATAGCACCAAATTTGACTATTTGAATGGCTTCCACAAATTTTATATCTTTTATAATTTTTAATAGATCTAGCCAGATCCTTGTTAATCAGGTCTAATAAACTAATATTCTTAAATATTTATTATACTTAAAAATTTTATTTTATTTAATTTATATATTTTTTTAGTAAGATTAATAGTCCTGGGATATTATCAGATATCTACTTAAAAAAAATCTATTTATTTATAAAATAGTTTTAATAATTATTTCTTCTTTTAGAGAAAGATTTTTAAATAAAATTTTATATCTAATTTTATATATTATACTAGCTGCTCAGTATACTTAATATAAATAAATAAATAAACAGATAAAATATACTTCTTGATATAAATATATAATTTTATTAAATTTATTAAACTTATTAAAACTAGTGTTTTATAGAACACCTTGTTTAGCAGTAATAGTTAATTATAATAAGATCTGGATAGCTTCATGGTGTAAAGACTGTGACGGGCTAAGAAGCCGGGAGGACTACGTAAGATACAGTAATTAATAGAAAAGTTAAATTTATTAGAAAAAAAACTATCTAATCTACAGACAGATTAGTCTTTCTTATAAATAACTCTTTTAAGAATTTTTCTTTATAATTTTAGTAAACTTCTTTACTACTCTAGAGATTTCTATTCTTCTTATAAATATCTCTGGATTAAGATCCAGAACTAGATAGATTAGAATATAAATATTTTAATTTTAAATAATTAATAAAATCTAGTTTTTTTTAATTATTATTTTTTTTATTGTAACACAGCTAAGCCGATATAAATTTCTTTAAATAAAATAAATAAATAAAATTATATTAATATTTATAAATCTTAATATTATAAAGCTCAGTTACTGGTTTCTATATAGATTTAATATATTTTTTTTATTTAACTAGAAATATTTTTTTATAGCTGTATTTTCCTTGAAATATATTTTTTTTATTTATAATTTTTTTAATAATATATTTTTTAATATTATCTTCTATGATAATAATATCCAGTTATTAATTAATTATTTTTTAAATAAATAAAAAATCTATAGCAGTAGATTAGAATAAATTAATATAAAATATTAAATAAATTTCCAGTAGTATATCCAGCTTGTATATATATATTTTAATTTATTTTAATATTATAAATTTTATATTTTATTAGTCCAACTTTTTACTAGATTAATTAATTATAATATTTTTTAGATCTAACCAGATCTTATTATTTTTTTTATAATAAAAAATAGAATTTTATTATTAATTAATATACTGTTTCTATACTTCTTATATTATTATTATTATTAAATTAATAATATCTCAGATTTCTTAAAATTTATTAAAAATAATTTTAATCTATTCTCAGAAGTTCCTAGTCTGATTATATTTTAAAAAATCTATTTTAATACTTAAGTTTAAGAATTTTATATAAAAGTTATATTATAAGAAAAAAAAACTTATTTTTATTAATATAAAATTCTAGTTATTTAAAGCTAGCTGTACTAGAAATAATAATTTTTATTAATTAATTTATTATTTATTTATAAAATATTATAAAAAAATTTTAATAATTATAATTCAGCGCTCTGTCATTTTATTTATTTTAAAATAATAAATAATAAAAAAATATTATTTAATATCTAAGATCTTACACAGGATTATTTATAATTTATTTATAAATTAAAAACTGCAGTCTGAAATTATTAACTAAAATATTTTATAATAATTATAAAATATTTAAATAAATATATTTATAAAGTTCTTTATATCCATGCTCAGAATAGCTTTAATAATAATATTTTTAATTAATTAATTAATAATAATTATAATATTTTTATAATCTTAAAACTCCAGGAGATTTATTAAAAAATTAATAATAATATCTTATTAAAATTAATTAAAAATTAGTAATAATTTTAAAAGATCTTATTTATAATTTTTTTAAATATAATTAATTTTATAGCTGTCACAGTTACAGTAAAATTAATAAATATTTTTATTTATATTTAGTTAGTAATAATAATAAATAATTATTTTATAAGTCTAATCCTGTCCGGGGTATCTAATAATTATATTATTATAAATTTTCTGAATAATCTAAATTTATAAGAATTTTAAATTAGAAATCTAGATTTATTTTTAAAAAAATAGATATTAATTTATATCCAGCTAGTACTCTGTAATAAAAATTTTTAATTTTAATTATTTAAAAAGTTTAGATTTATTTTTAATTATTATTTTATAATATTTTTTCAGATTCTTATCAGCCTGTTCTATTTATTTTTATAAATTATTTAATATTAATTTCTTAAATTTTAGACTAGCAGGAATTTCTTTATTAAGATTTTTATTAATAAATATTATATAAATAAATCTTTTTTTAAATATAGAATAAAATAGCTGGATCTTTTAATTTATAATATATTTATCTTTTTTTTTAAATATATTTTAAAATCTTTAAGATAAGATATCTGATTAAGTATTTATTATTTTTAAATAATAATTAATCATAAAGTTAAAATAATTTAAAAATTAGATTTAATATATTTATTACTCTGTAAGCCACTATTAAATTATAAAATATTCTAGATTTTAATAATTATTAAAAATTTTAAAATAAAGAAGTATAATAAGCTCCAGTTTTTATTTTTATAAAATTTAAATAATTATTAATAATTTTTTATTATAAATCTAATAGTTATATTTTACAGACAGATTTTTCTTTAAGAAATATATTATTAAATAAAGAATTTCTTAATTATTTTATTAGAACAGTACTTCTTTTATATATTATTTAGAGAAATTAATTTTTATTAATATTTTTTATTTAAAATCTTAATATGCAAGGACAGGGGTAGTAATAAAAATTTTTTTAAAAATTTTAAATATTTTTTAGATCTTTAGTATCTAGCTAAACTTAATATTTTTTTTAATAAATTATATTAAAAATTCTAAGTAAATCTTCCAGTTCTTAAGAAACTGCTGGTAAAAATTAATAAATTCTAAAAAAATCTTAATATTATAAATAATTTTCAGTATTTTTTAGTTTTATATAACCTGGATCTTAATAAAATTTATATAAATTTTTTTTTTATTTTAATAATAAATCTTAGATATTTTATAATAATTATCTTAAATTTATATTTATTAATATCTATTTAAAGATTTATATTTTATAAGTATTCTAGTACTTATTATATCTAGATATAATATATAACCAGATTTTTATCTATAAAAATAAGAATATTATTAATATAAATAAAATAGAATTTATTAAGAAATTCTTATAAGATCTAGTTAATATATTATTAAAATATATTTAAATAATTAATAAGCTTAAATAAAGCTACTAATTATTTAAATAATTTAAAATAAATATAAAATACAGTTTTTTATTTATTTTTTTTTTAATTTAAATATAGTAGAAGGCCTGGATAATATCTAGTTTAATATAATAATAAATTTTTAAAATATATTAAAGAATTTTTTAAATAAATAATAAGAGATACTAGTCCTTTATAATTATTTAATTAAATATTTAATAATTTATATAAAAATATAAATTATTATTAAATTTTAAGATAAACAGTATAGATACAGCTGTTAAAAAATTATTAATTTTTATAAATCTTTTTCTTAAAAGATTAATTAAGATTTTTTATGATATTAAAAGTTTTAATTAATTTATTTAATAAAGAAAGCTCTAAGAGATCTTTTTTTTTTTATAATATTTTTAATTATTTTTATAGCATGGTCTACTCCCGGGTAATAAAATAATAAAATATTTATTATTATTTTATTAAAAATATTTAAGTACTTATAATAGGAGCTTAATAATTTATTTTTTATTTTTATAAAATCTTTTAACTAATTAAGTTTATAAAAAATCTTATTAATATCTATTAAATTTATTATAAATAATTTTATTAAATTTTTTTTTTTTAATTCTTTTAAGTACATCACGCGTTAGTAAAAATTATAAATAATATTAAAAAATAATTTTATTTCTATTTATATTATACTTTTATCCTTATACTCTAAATATAAAATATAAAATTCTTAATTTAAAATATTATATTCTAATACTTTATCTATAAAAATCTTAATATAATATTATATTTATATATATATAATAAAATATAAAAATATATATATTTTTATAAGCTTTTATTTATATTTAATAATATTTTTATTAATTTAGTTATACAGGCTTTCTTTTTCTTAAATTCTTTAATATTTTAAGATTTAATAAAAATATACTTTAGTTTATTTTTATTTATAAAATTCTAATTAATTATCCTGTAAAGTATACAGCCAGTATTAATTAAAATATTTATAAAATAAATTTTATTAACTAATTTTAATATAAAAAAGATATAGTAATCTTTAAATTTTTAAATCTTTTTTTTAAATTTTTTATAATTATAATTAACTAGTATATATCCCCCCAGGTAATAATTTAAAAAAATTATATTTTTTTTAAAATTAGAAATTATTAAATAACTAGATTTTTTAATATTTAATTAGTTTTATTAATCAGGTTATCTTTAAATAAAATTTAATAAATTTTATTTTTTAAGTTTTAGAAGTACTGTAGTAGCAGATAAAAATATTTAATAATATAATATTTTAAAAATTTATAGTATAGATAGAGTCCTGTCTTATAATATTTAATTAATATTTTTTTTAATATTTATTAAACTTATTAAACAGGTTCTATATTTATAATTATAAATTTTTAATTTATAATATTATTTATAATTACTTTTTTAGAAATATTATCTATCCAGATATTTAAGTATTCTAATTATTTTTTTAAAAATTAATTTATTTTTATAAGTTTATTAATTATCTATTTAATCTGTCAGTAAAAGTCTTTAAAATCTAATTTTTATTTAATATTTATTATTTATTAATAAATATTATTATTTAAAGCTTAGTATAGAAGATTCTTTTTATTTAAATTTTTTTAATTATATTTTTTAACCTTGATTAACAGATTATTAATTTTTATTAAAAAATTATTAATTATTTGATTTCCTTACTTAAGAATAAATAACTTATTAATAACTTTTTTTTATTAAATTAGATTTTTATAAATTAATTTAAAATAATTAATCAAAGCTGTGGTTAAGAAGAATAAAATTTTATAATTAATTTTTATTTATAAATTAATCTTTATTTTAACTTTCTTATTTAAAAATATAAATATATACTAAACCTGTTTAATTAATATATTAATAAATTATTAATTAATCCTGATCTTTATCTGTATATTATTAAATTAATTTAAAAATTTACTTTTATTTTTTCTATTAAAACTTATAAATATTAATAACTTTAATTTCTTTATATCAGCTAGATCTTAGACTAGTACTAATATTAATATTAATATTAATATAAATAAAAATACTGTAGTAAATACCTGAAAAAATAGAAGTTAAATATTAATAAATTATTTAATCTATTTAAAACTAGTCTTAATTTTATTATCTGTTATTATACTTTATTAAAAAATAATATATTATATTTCTATATTCTGGATTATTAATTTTTTAATATATTTAATTAATTAATTAATAATATTAGCTTAGATAGTGCCTCTATAATAACTAGAAATATTTATTAATTTATTATAATTATTATATATTATTAATTTATTATTTAATAGATACTTTAAAAAAGAATAAATTTAAAATTATAATAGATTAAGAAGCTGGAAGAACTATATAAAGTATAATAATTAATAAAGAAATTAAATTTATTAGAAAAAAAATTATCTAATTTATAGATAGATTAATCTTTCTTATAAATAATTCTTCTAGAAGTTTTTCTTTATAATTCTAGTAAACTTCTTTATTACTCTAGAGATTTCTATCTTTCTTATAGATATCTCCAGGTCAAGATCCAGAACCAGACAGGTTGGAACATAGATATTCCGATTCCAGATGGCTGACAGGGCCTAGCCCTTTTCAAAGACCAGGCTTATAATCTTTTAAAAAATACTTTATAGAAGCAATAAAATGAACAAAATAAATAAATGAATGAAAGTAAAAGAGTAAATTAAATTAAGCTATCTAGGAGAGCAAAATAAAGTAATATGAAGAGGTGCTTTATGGGCGGTCCGAGCGCAGCACGTGACTAGCCTACATGAATGCCTCGACAATATATATAATTAACAGCTAATTATAAGAAGAAATTTTAAATAAAATCCAATATTCTTTTTATGAAACAGGTCTTAATCTTTCAAGAAAATTCTAAATATACTTAATCTTAAAATTAATAATTTTGTTATAATTCTCTTTTCATAATGCCTACTGTATATAAAAATAATGAATTTAAAAAAATCTAAGTATTACTAATAAATCAGTACCAATACTGGTATTAATATTAATAATAATAACAGCAGCTATAAAATCAATATCAGTATAATTATAAAATTCTATAATATCAGTTATCCAATAGGCTTTAATATTATATATATAATATATATTAAAAAATTATTAAGATTAATATAGTCCTAGATTTTAATAATTAATTAATTGTATTCTATAAATTATATTCATAATTTTAATTATAAATTTCTTATTATATCAACCTCTATATTCTTAGAAATATATAATATAATTATTTTTATTTATAATCAGCCCATTTTCCAGGCCTATACTAATTTTTTAATTAATTTTAATTAGATTGGGATATTCTATAAAATAATATCATAAAATTCAATAACATATATTCCAGCTGAATAATCTTCCTGTAATAGATTTTAATTATAAGAAAATCTCTAATAATAAATACATCAATTATCTTATTAGGACCGGTAGTGAATCTACTATATATAAATAATAAATTAATATTATTTTTTACTATAAATAATTAATCCTGCTCTCAGTATACTATATATATCTTAAAATTTTAATTAATAAAATATAAAACGTCTAGTAGGCAGTTAATCTCCATAATCTTTATATATAAACTTGGTCAAGGCTTATTGACAGAGTAATAATTTTATTTAATATATATTAAATATGAAACTCTGCTTAAATACAGATATAAATAAAAACATTATTCATATAAATCATTGTAGTACTATTACAATTATAAAATCAAATAAATAATTATATAGAGTAGAAGAATAGTTTATTTAAGATGTTTTAATTATATACATATATATATATATATATATGAGAATACTTAACTATTTTATAAATAGTTATATATAAATATTAGAAATTAAATTTATTTATCTAGCCTGCAAAGCATTGTAGTTTATTATATTAATATATATTTTAGATTTCTTCAAAATATTACTGAATTATAAAGACTTAAATCCCTATAGTTCTTGTAATAAAAAATATTATAAGAAATATTTATATTAATAATAATTTTACTATCTAACTAGTATTATTATGTAATTTACAGGCTATCTATAAATATTATATATTTTATAGATAAAAAATAAAATAATTAATAATAATATCTCAACAAATTTAATCTTTATATTGTATTATTTAGCCTAATTAAAATATATTACTATATTTACTCTTATAATCTTATTACTTAAATTCTAAAAAATAATCTATTAAAATCTATTTATATAAAATATTAAAGATTATAATTACAAAAAAAATAGAAGTCCTCTGTTTTATTAGTTTATGAATTCAATATAGGGGTAATTATAAAAGAGTTAAAAAATATAAATCTTGCTACATTATCTCCATAACTTACTCTATTCAAATAAATTATAAATCTTAAATTAAAACTAAGAATTATTATAAGATCAAAGAAAACCTGTAGAAATCTAAATAATTTTAGAGGATTTCAATAATTATGTCCGCCCTCTGTAATACAGTAAGTATTATTATATTTATTAATTATTTATTCTTAGTAAACATTAACCGCGGACATAAATAATGAAAAAATAATAATATATATTATAATTCTATGTATATTTCTGATATTTAAATAGCTTCTAGGTTTCTCTGAAATTTAACTAGATAAGTAATTTTATTACAGCTGTTATAATATAGATTATATAACTTGTATTGAAAATTATGTAAACTTTAATATTATAGAATTATATATAAAGAATTTTATTTATTTTAGTTCCTTTACATAATTATTACAGTAACTCATTGGGGCTGAGAGCCTGAGACTCATAATTTTATACTAAATATTATAGATAATAATATTCTGCTAACTGAGAATAGCTTATTCTAATAAAATAATACATTATCGAGCAGTATTTGGAGATATATAGCCAGATTATAGAGTATAAAATCTATTTGTTATGTTTATTTTGCTTTATTTACTTATTTTTATTACTTGTATATTATTTCTTATATATCTTTCTTTCTCTTCTTATGTTTAATATTCTATTTTATATATGCTAATCTAGATAGATTTGATTGGACCTTATGCTAAGTTTACTGATAAAAAGTTCTAGTCTTTTTACTATCTGAAGTATACTAGATTAAATTCTGATAGTAGCCAAGGCAGACGGGAATAATCACATAGAAAACCTTAAATCAGTCTAAGGTTTATATGAATCATATATGTCCTGAGCTGATAAGCTCATAATACTCGTCTTTTACCAGATAGCTGAGTAGTTTGAATCTAAAGTATTCAGAATTGGTTCCTGACAGCTGCCCCACATCTAACAGTAAGGTACCCGACCCTCACAGTCTCCCCGCGAGAAGCATCACACCAAGTTGGACCAAAGGGAGCTATGCCACGAATACCCAGTAGAACAATTCTGGATGCACATCGACAGGATCATCTTCTTCCATTGCTTCTACAGGAATGTCGCTCCCTTGATCTGGCCAAAAGTGAATTGGGCTGGATGAGGAATCGGGCTGTTTCTAAAGCCCAGTCAAACCCTTTAAGAATTGAGACCACCAAACCCAAACTTCACCAGGGATGGCGAAGTACTCTGAGATCAATGTGCCGGGCACGGTCTCGAGGCCAACCTCTCCAGTACATACTTGGTGACCAGCCCTTTGGGGACTTGGACATCCTGTGTAGGAAAGAAGTCCTGATACCTAGGTACTTTGTACATGATCGACCATTCCTGTATAGAATGTGCTAAGTGGATAATTATCTTTCTAGGCCCGAAACTGAGACATTCACCTTTCACGCTGCCAACCTGATTTCGCGCAATGTCGTCAATGCCAGTCAATCTCTGCTCAACCCTCATGCTATATCTGTACGTGTGATTGACCTGTGCACGGGAACAGGATGCATATCCCTCCTTTTGCATGCTCTTGTCGCGCCACATGTACAGCGCTTGTCCATCGTCGGGATTGATATTAGTACTACAGCAATTGAATTGGCAAGAAGGAATTTAATATACAATATCCGACAAGGAAAATTGTTGGATCGAGCGATGGCGGATATTACTTTCAGAAAAGGCAATGTCCTCTGCGGTGCCCCTGTTGATGCATCGAATGTGGAGCAAGCTCTGGGCGATACACCCGAATCAACGCTGCGTACAGCGTGCCATCTCGATGTGATCATATCAAACCCACCGTATATATCTGAGAAATCATATGGAAATGGGACCACTGCACGAAGTGTTCGGATGTACGAGCCGAGGATTGCGTTGGTCCCTCCAGTGTTCGGTGACGGTCTGAAAATACCGCTGCACCGGCAGGAGGATATCTTTTACTACCATATTTTGTCACTTTCCTTCAAGATGAAGGTAAGACTTGTAATGCTCGAATGTGGTGACCATTCACAGGGTGAGCGTGTGGCGGCTTTGTGCCGTGACTTGGCAGCACAATATCTACAAGTGGATGATTTGAGCATCAGTATTTGGCCAGCTAATGATGGGACTTTGAACAAGAGCACTCATGAGGTTTCTGAGCCATGTATGGTTATAGTACAGAGACTTGGATTGGGGAATACTACGACCTGTGGTCAACCTCACCTCTGATTCGAAGTGAAAGCACATTGGCTCAGCATGACACAAAGTGGGGACCAAAGTGCAGTCATGTCAATTGGATGACCGAGGACTCACTTGTATACTCTTCTATCGACAAGAAGGGAACAAGCACTGCGCAGTAAGTGGCTAATGGGGATTCAGAGCAAATATCCTATCATGATGTAGGGCAGCCTGAGTGCGATCCTTTGATACAATAAGGGGTTATTATACCATCCGTTGATGGAGGATTAAACCGGTTATCCATGTTGACCGCTGCCATTATTCGTATGGATGCCCCAGGTGGTGACATTGGGCAGGTCAGAAAGGAATTGTTGGATATGAACACAATAATTACATGGGAGCTGTATACATTGTGTTATAGTATACCGTGTTAAATCTATTAGGCCTCATGTTGAGACTCCCGCAGCCTATTGATATCATTTACTACACGAACGGGGAAAGTCACAGACCTGCGCCTCCCCCGGGCGTAAAAGATGATGTTGATTTGTCTCTACTCTTACCACAGGGACCAGTAAGTCTCATAAACAACGGTATCGCCAAAATATAGTCTGTTTTAATCATCGAATTCGCGATCCATACTCATAATCATAATATATATTCGGATCCTTCCGAGACCGTACAATATGTTTCACAATATGATAAAGTGTCCCACCAGGAACACAGAAAATAAGCGTCTGAAATCAAAAGCCATGGGTATCGCGAGTTAAAAGCATACCGAGTAGGCAAGGCCACTAGCGCATGTACAGAAGGGCAAGCCAGCATACAAAGAGGAGATGTTCAGTAAGTCACCTCCAAGTGAATGTGCATCAAGGAAGGTTAGAAAGTCAGCATGTACCCAATCACAGCAGCAGCAAAAGCTATAAGTTTTGTAGCACCCATCAACCCTGCTGTAGCATGGCCTCCACTCGTTGCGGATGGAATGCTAGTGAAAGTTGCACCAGTCGGGCCACCAATCCTTGCACCAGAGCCATCAACTGCCACCGTCGTGACAGGATTAGCGACTTTAGTAGCACCGGGCACAGAGTCTTCCCCTGTTCCAATTTCCAAGATGTCGTTTCCCGTCGCATCAAAGTTAGTGTTGGCGAGGGAAATCTCATTGTTCGCTAGGTCGTAGACAACGTACGCACTGCGTAAAAAGGTGTCCCCCAAGACAGCGGTACTATCACCAGCGGGGACAATTCCGAAGACACAAGCGCGTTCTCCGTCCTGAAATAAGAGATCGCCCACGTCGAGAACAAGCTCGTTTACCCCAACAGCAATAGTAGGCGATGAGAAAGTGTAGGTGATATTAGTGTTGTTTTGTGCCAGACTGCAAGGCACATAGCCAACACCAGAAGATTGTTCGTACACAACACTGAAATCATTATAGATGTCTTCGACGATGGAATCTGGAAGATATGTAAGGGAACTACCAGAATCAAGCAAAACGGCAGCCGGAAGGGCATCTGACGAGTAATTGCGACTGCTTGATCCCGAAGTGAAGCCGACTCCAGTAAGAGCGATTATGAATTCGGAATAGATGCCATTAACCTTCTGAATTGGAAGGGTTTGTAGTTCACCGTGATATTTCTTCGTATTTACGCCTCCAAAAAGAATGGAACCCGTATTGGCATCTAGATCGTTCAACCATAGGCTGTAGGCATTGGACTTTATCAGTCCATTTTTCACCATTGCCCTAGGAAGGTTAGGATAGGCGCTATCACCGAAGCGGCCGACTTGGACCTCATTCGAAGTATAGCCGATGCCCAAAACACCCTCTATAGACAGGAGTCAGTTGATGATACACAAAAACGAGCGCCTGTTGGCGCATGAGAATTTTGTAACTGGGAATTCCACGTACCGGAGGAACTTGATGAATACCCGATACCAAATTGGAAATCTTCCAACGTCGAACCACCTATATGGAGAGTATCGGTTGCGTAAACACCAGCCGCACCGGTTCCATCCGCATAGGATATATTGAAGTCAGACGAGACATATGTGTACGTTGTAGACTTGTCAGAATCGTAAGTGCCGGATGTACTGCACGGATCTGTCGACGAGGAGCAAAGCGTAGAATTCGCCGCGTTGCACCAAAGGTCACTGCTCCCAGTGTCCAAAACCAGTCGTAGGCTCTGTTCCGGCGTTCCAAGGGTTATATTACAGAAATAGAGCGTTTCCTTTCATTGACATGTAAGCCAACACGCACTGGTACAAATCCAGGATCCTTCGCATACCTCATTATCCAGGGCCTGAGAAACAGTGGTTGTATCTCGCTTGCGTCTTGCGCGGTCCCTCATTACAGGATCTGACACATCGTTGCGTTTGATATCTAGGGTCACAACAGCGGGCACTTCTCTTCGCTGAAGTATTAAGGCCTCTACTGTCTCGAGTGGAACAAAAGACACAGCAACCAAGAGAGACAGAACTCTCCACATTGTGTCCCCCACCCTTCTATCCTTTCTTCTCCGGGCTCAAAATCGCTCAGGTGCCGCAAAGTTGCGACTTTTATTTTGTGGAATAAAATTCCAGTGTGGGCTCACTAATGGTGCTGGAAATGAGCTGGTACAGGGTGATTATTCCGGCGTTCGTTGGTTAGAGGGATAGGATAGGAGGTTGAAGCGGACTGTGACGATATTATATCGCAATAGAGAAAATCTAGTAATGAGAAAACGGATAGTTTCTGTTTTAGACCTCCACACATGCTTGAGGAGAGGGGGCATATTGCTATTATATTGGAACATAATACGTAGTAGGCAGTAGGCACACTGGGTTTCAGTTGTTGGTCCGGGACTAGTCGGCTGGCTGATTGACTCGGGCCCAGATCTCCATGCCCCACTTATTCTAGGCTGAGCTCTCGGACAGGACAGTATTATTCTGCTGTCGTCATCATCTGTGGGTCCAAGAAGATACTAGTTCCGGATCTCTTCTAGAGAGACGCATAAGCATACAGGGTGATTCAATTAAAATACAATGTAGTATTGTACACGGAGTACAGGATCCCATCATTGTTCGAAGATAGTACTTTGTACAAGCTACATAGCCTAAACTTCTACCAAGTGTCATGCCCAAATAGTGTAAGCTAAGAGACTCCCTATTCTACGCCACAGTTGCTTCTTTATTGTGTTGGGTCTTGGCATACTATTGTTAGAAGTATGGACACGGAAGTTTCAATGGAACTGCCATTTGGGCGAAAACGGCACGCCCGGACGGATTTGGTTTGCAAGCCAATTCCGGCATTGATTCGGCTAGCTCGGGCGGGAAAGGAGAACCTTAACAGTCACAACTCTTCGGTTGCGCAAAATGTTTATGTAATGTTCAGCCGTAAACTGAGTAACTGGGCAGACGGTTTGGAGAACACTGAAGTGTGTGTGGCAGTTGCGGTGTACACCGCCATGATCAGATTACCTTTTCCGCAGCCACAATTGACTGATAAAGGCTGTAACCGATATATCACGTGCGAGTCAATAATAAAGTTAGATGACTACTCATAGAGTTGAATTCTAGCTACCTAGTAGTCCTTTCATTTCTGTAACTGGTATGGCGGCCTCGGAGCACCCGTATATACTGCATGTACTGTTTATGTGGGCAGATCACTAGTGAATGCATGTTTGAAATCTGCATTTAGGTCTACAGTTTCTTAAGATAATAGTCAACTTTTGCACCTAGTGGTTGTTATAAAAGAAGCGTTTTCGAAGCTGAGATCCGTATGAAAAACGTCCTCGTATCATGGCTATGGATTTAACGTTGTTGGTGGGATGGACGCCACATTATACAACCAGTCTGCGCATATTGCTATAGATATTGGCTATGCCGTTCACCCGCAGTACCGAATAATGTCGGATAGCCCACATGTTTACGTATACAACGAAGTAGCAAGGGATATAATTCGTCGTCATTTGAAGTGGAGCATGTGAGATGTACTGTGCGCCCTGAACATGCACGTGGTACGGGGAGTCTCATTAGCCTGTGTGCACTCAATGAGACTTCTGCCTTTGCTGTCTTTTTCGTATTGTAGTGATGTAGCATGCTGGCATAGGCAGCAGCGATGAAACATGTGTTCTGGCCCAGCGCTAACCGAAAAACCGAAATCCTGAAGCCTAAAAGAGCCGCCACCAATCATTGGTTGAACACAGTGTGTCAAGTCATATAAGCCTTACAACATCTGTTTGGCAAACTTCGTCGGTTATTCCTTGGGCAGCTCCTCGCATGTATCAGAATATGATATGAATTAGTAACGCATGGTAATCACATTGCCAACAATCCTGCCAGCACGGCTAGTTCACCAGGAATAATATGTACATCTGGAGAAATGGGGGAGGGCTAGAGATTGGAGAAACAAGTGCGCAAACAGCGAGGACGTAATGAAAAGGCGTGACGGAACGTCGCACCAGAATATACCCTCACAAGCCCATAGCTTCTCTGACTCGTATCATGGTCAGCTCAGCGTTGGCTCGAGCGGCTCGTGCACCTTTCTCTGATATGCCCTCAAGGTAGCCAGTCTTATCCTCCATCAGCGAGAAATATTTTTCTCTTACAGGCTGCAGGTGATTGGATATTTTATGGGCGAGGTTCTCCTTAAGTGCTCGCAGACTGGTTGACTGGAACTCCAGAACTAACTCTTCGCACGACCGTCCCTCGAAGTGGCTAAGAAGCTCCAGAAGATTAGAGACGCCCGGCCTGCGAAGAGGGTCGTAAGTTATTGTTGTTTCAGAGTCAGTAAGCGCCGCTTTAAGCTTTTTGTGGATCTGGCCAGGTGAATCAGTGAGCAGGATTCTCGACCGTTCGTCTACATGAGATTTCGACATCTTCAATGTTGGCTCTTTGAGAGACATGACTCGTTTTGCAGGTGCTAATAGATGAAATTGAAGTTAGTCAATATTCTCTACCGCATGCAATGAAACCATCATATGAAGGACACACATATAAGTGACTCTGGGGCTGGAAACACTGTGCCATAGACGTGATTGAAGCTGTTTGCTATGTTTCTGGAAAACTCAAGGTGCTGTTTCTGGTCCTCTCCGACGGGAACATGTGTAGCTCTGGGTTGCGTTAGTGTGTGATCGAACTAAATGTCGTGATAACGAACCTGTGTACTAGTATGTCCGCCGCTTGGAGAACAGGATACGAGAAAAGGCCGAGTCGCAGCCTTGACCTGGCCTCTGAAGTATCTAGAGTTGTGTCTTCAGGCAATTGGAGTTTGCTCTAATCCGTGTCAATGCTAAGGCTTTAACCTCCTCAGAAGATCCCCAACACTTTCTGTAATATTTTCATTGTCATGTGTGCTTACCTTCCATTGGGTCATTCGTGACAGGTATCCCATGGAGGCTACTGTGCACAGGATCCAGAACAATTCCGCATGCGCTGCTACCTAGTACTGTTTAGCGCAAGACTCTGTTAAAGCCAATTAATCACATACAGAACTTTGGTAGAATATGGTTGAGCGATCGGGGTCAAGGCCAGCAGCTACTAGAGTAGCAAGTGCCTCTTTTCTCCACTGTCTCAGCTGGGCGCTTTCTTGGGGTACTGTCAATGCATGCAGGTCAACTATAGAGAAGTACAAACTCGTCCCATCACTCGCGTCATCTTGTAGCTTTACCCATTCTCTTAGGGCACCCAGGTAATTCCCTAAATGCGGTACACCTGTGGGTTGAATCCCGGAGAAGATCGTTTTAGCAAAACGTGGTGAGCGTGGAGTTTGGCAACTACTCCATCTTCGGAAGCTGAAACTACTCGGCTTCCGACTCACAACCTCCAGTTGGGGCTGAATCGAACTAGGCCGATGAGCTATTGTCAGGATGCGGCTATACCGACATATGTTAACATGCATGGCTGTTCTTTTCATCACATGGAAGCCCGTCCCAAGGAGGTATATGTCGGAGGTTGTTTCGTGCTTTGCACAATTTCAGTCACGTGATTAACTAGACTACTAGTTGGCCCAGCTGTTGAATAAGATTGTCTAGTGGCTACTCAATGAATCTCATAAAGCACGTATAAGCCGCAACAAAAGACATGACACCAATACATCTGCCTTTCCCTAGCAAGAACTCATTATGGAAGGCTTATAGACAAAGCAATTATAAAAAGTGGGACTGTGGGAATTGGCAAATTCGTACGAGATGATGACAACTATGTGATATTATACAGAGTATTGGATGACATGGTGCTTATGCCTTGCGTGCTGTAGTTAAGGGGCCCTTGTATGCAACGAATCGTTCGTTGTCCAGGATATCCGAAATCGAGTCACAAGATGTTGCATCTTGCCGATGACCAAATTGTGAAAGGTAAGGCTGAAGCGACTTCTCGACTTCTGGAAGAGTGCTGTCCATGTTTGCAGCTACGTCTGTGACCACGATATAGTTAGTGACGTGGCGAACAAAATCGAAGACAAAGCAAGGTAAGAATTGCAATATACCAAGGCTTTCATGTTCCCAAACATTTGCTTTCATGCCGACTCCGTAGAAAGCATGCTTGCGCAAGAATGCTAGCCATGTCTGTACAACCTGAGGGTTGCCGTCTTTGATTTGTACCAAGCGTCGGAGCGTAATCCTTTCGAAATTCTCCTGACTCTTTTTATGCACGAAGTTACTTCTAGGAACGGTCCATCGCTCAACAATTCGTGGCAGGGGCACCGGCCCCGAGACAGGGAGGTTCAGATAATAAGCCGCCCGCACAGCAAAATCGGCGAAGAATTCGACGTTCCGTACGCTGTAAGATCTCAACTGAAGATCACAAACTGGCAGGCCAAATTCGGCCTTCCTCCGGAGGGGTCGTAGGTACACAGCTTGAACGCTCCTGGGAAGTCGAGCCTTATCATTAATGCTCTCAAGGCGTTCTCTCCTAATCATGAGTGAGCGCATGTCATCGAGAGCAATTTATTGGAGATATAAATCAAAGTTCAGACCATTGTTTCGTTTGCGTCTCGGTCGATTTCCTGTACGAACACACAAGTCAGCTCTTCGAAGTTGTTCAAGGTGGTCGTGAGAGCGCTAACAGTGCACTGGATTCAGCTGAGCCTGCTGGGTGGAGAGTATCGTTCGTTGACGGTGCATGATGGTTTATCCCAGAGGAAGTGCTGTAACCTCTAAAACCTGCTAGTAACTGAAAGCTGTTGGTATGGTTTCGCTAAAAGGGTAGGATGGGGTGACGAAAGATTACCTGGAACTGCCTGCCAGTGCATTTAAGTAGCCGAGGGTTGAGGGATAATGTCATGGTTGAAATCAATGTCTGGAAGAGTTGAATAAATGGAACACAAAGAACAATGCGCCAAATCCCTAGGTCCGTAGTATTGCAGGGACCTTGTACATACTCACTTGAATACCTACAATCTTTTTTCCATCAGGGCCCCAAGGATAGCGAGCGAAAGGCCACCCTTGATTGGCCACGAAAATTGACCGCCTTGCTTGCTCATCCGATCACATGACTATTTATCGGCATCTGATACTACTACTAGTTGTGGATGATAAATCGTGCTTTCTTGGGAATCAAGAGCACAGTCAAGTTAATCCTAACGCTGTAGATATATTTTATGGCCCCGGTGTACCTTTTTTGACAACCAACTTACCCACCACAACTACTACCGTGAAATTGGAGCGAGAATCATACTTCAAGCAATCATGGCATCCTCTCACAGCTCATCATTTCAGCATGCGAGTGAGGCATGCTCATTCTTGAAGGAACGCCTACCGGATTCATTGAAAGCACCTCGAGTTGCAATAATCTGTGGCTCTGGTTTGGGAGGGCTCGCAAGTACCATTGATCGCTTGCCTCAAGTCGATTTCGATTATGCTTCCATACCCCACTTTCCCCGTTCAACAGGTAGCCGTGTCCTCATAATTCGAAAGCCGTGACGCTTTACGCTCATTTATCAAGTTGCTGGCCATGCAGGAAAACTAGTCTTTGGACTACTCAGTGAAAATATACCTACAGTGTTGATGGTTGGCCGTGCTCAGTGAGGCTCCTCCATCAAAAGGGGTTATTTACTTAGCTTGCTAATAAAACTTTCCAAAAGTTATTACGAAGGGCATTCCATTGACCAAGTGACATTTCCTATACGTGTCTTCAAACTCTTGGGGGTTGACACAATAATCCGTCAGTTATATGCTATTTCTTCGTCGAAGCCCAAGTGATGTCCTACTGATAGTTTACTGGTTTTTAGTAACCAACGCCGCCGGGGGACTGAATCCTGAATATATGGTAGGAGATATTGTTCTGCTGAATGATGTAAGTCTATCACTACTTGACAGCGTCCAAGCACAGGCTTAACACATTCAATTCTAGCACATATTCTTGGCTGGCCTGGCGGGGGTTCATCCACTACGCGGTCCGAACTCGGAGGAGTTTGGCCCCCGGTTTCCACCTCTATCAGATGCGTACGACCTTCAATTGCGTTGTAACGTCCACAAAGCATGGGCCAAGATTGTAAATGTAGAAAGCAAAAGAAGACTGCATGAGGGAGTGTATGCCTTCGTCGGGGGTCCTAGGTAAGCTTTGTCCATCTTGATGAGCTAATGACCAGAATTCTGAAGAATTCAGTTATGAGACCCGAGCAGAATGCCGTATGCTTCGCCAGCTAGGCGCCGATCTTGTCGGGATGTCGACCGTACCGGAGATTGTTGTTGCCAGGCATTGCGGGATTAGAGTCCTAGCTTTGAGCCTGGTAACGAATAACGCGGTTCTCTCACCAGTGCCTCGCGGAGACGACCACCGTCTTGATGGGAAAGATGTAGCAGAGCTCGGTGAGATTTTGCAAGAAGGAAAAGCGGACCATCAGGAAGTCCTTGAGGCAGGCCGCTCCGCCGCCACGGACATGCAGGTATGCACCGCATGACCCCCTCCAGTTTTCGCGTACTGATAGTAACTATCAATTCAAGAAGCTTGTTATACAAACCATCGCGGATGTCTTTCAGTCAGGCTCGTATGGAGGTACGATCGATGGTCAGTGAGTCAGCGCGGATGGGGAGGACTATTTGAGCACTGGGGCACAACTAGACGCTCCGGCAATGTCAGAGACTTCAAATTAGGTTTCTTTTGTCCAGAGACTGGTCATTATGACTGTCTGAACAGAAGCCAATTCATTCACTTGCTCCTCGTGTTCCGCTTCGCTCGCAAATTGTTGTAGTAGGAACGTTTGCCGCTCTGCTTGAGAGACTGGATGTCCTTGTACTTAGCCTCAAATCGCTTGTTTCCTTGCTCCGCTGCCAGTGCTTCCTCAACGAAAGTCTTCTTTCTATCCCTTTTAGCGATGCGGCTACTGAAAAACTCAGTCGGACCTTCGATGACGGTTCCTACTTGAGAATACTGAGGAGGGCGTGCTTTGCCGCCCTCCTTCTTGTAATGCCTCTTCGGATCTAATACTGAGCGCATTCGAAGCAACTGCAGGTCTCTCTTGAGTTCTGTGGTCAACTCCGTCTTTGGAAGGTCGAACCAAGCGCTGCCAGCTGTGGGTTTGTCCTGAAAAGAAGACAAGTTAGCTATCGTCACCCATATAGGCAAAATAGCAGGATAGTAATGATGGGGATGATGCTCAGAGTAACTATGAAACAAAAATGTGTACTCTCATAGGCACAGCGCATCCCAGTACGGGATGTTTAGCTGCATCAAGCGCTTACGCGATGGGATTAATTTTCCTCATAGCATCTGTGACAAACGACACAACAAAGGTGTTCAAGGGGAAGTAACGCGTCTCACCTTGGATCTTGGCTTTGATGTAGATCCAGTCGGTCGCATCTCGAGTGGCGATCTGACGCTGGGGCTATTCATTGCTCCGATGGCATCTTCCACAACTGCAACATCATCTTGTTGACGGACATATGGCCTTAGGGAGCCTCCTGGTGCCAACTTAGGGATACTAAGCAACAACAAATTAGCTTTCGAAGGCGTACAAATTTTGACGGGTACACATACTGAACTGAGGTTGCTTCCAAACCCACATTGGTCAAGCTATCGGCATTGGAAGCATTGACCCTAGCATCACTGGGCCTCAAGCGATCCTCAGCCTCGCAAAGCAACTGTTCAATATCTTCATCATTTAACCTGACCTCATCCTGTGGTGGGACACTGGTAAGTTCAATGCATGTTGCACCTGTCATGTCCTATAATAGAGGATTCAGGTAACTCGGGTGTGCACAAGTTAAGGTAAAAGGAAGACCAGAAAGTGGAAGCCCACAAGGTAGGTATTTATAGCGTAAATTCAGGGCTACTTTCCTGTGGAAGAAGTTCAATGGCAAGCTCGATGGAAAATTTGTGCTGTGGGGCGGAACCTCACCTTAACTAACCCCTTGGCAACTAGTACCTATGTGGAGATATGCCTGCAATACCGGGTTATTATTATTCCTGCCCTATAGTCTCGTTTTGGAACTGCTTTGGTATCAGTAGTAATTGTCTTGCTGACCGCTAATGTAACAAACCAACTGGCTCTGCATGCACAAGAAGGGCCGATAATATTCTTCAAACTGTGCGTGTATATACATACAATTTGTCACATCTATTCTGTAACTTGCCACTTTCCGGCGGTCGAGTGAAATTCTTCCGAGCTGCTACAGCCATCTAACAGTCCACTTCAAGGTGTCGGAAATCAAATGTAGTACTTATCCATCATGTTACTACATAGTGATGATTGCATGTCAATGGTTGGTTGAGTATGGATGCTAGTGTATAGCCCATATTGCAAGGTCCTGACTATTTAGAGCTAGTGTCGCTCGGTCCAGTTGCTTTGTATAACATTTGAGTGCAGAGCACCAATGTGGCATACGAGCGTCATGATCTCATAAAGTCATGCCATTTTCTAGTGACTGTACAGTTAGGTTATTTGTACACTGTCCGGATATTGTAAGCGATCAGCCCGATGTATAAGTATCAAATTGTGTTTCTCAAAAATCAATGCATTGACTTAAGTGTCGTAATGCTGGCTGGAACTTAAGAGCCAGATTGTGAAATTTGACACATAATCCAAAACTATCCAAGCTCACTGGAAAAGAAAGGAACGAAATCATGGATCTCCTATATCTAGCACCGATCTTACGGGGTACTACTATGTTCAGAGTAGAAAGTGTGGGTTGTCATCGACCTCCGCAGGGTCTGAATGCCAAGAGGCTTCTGCTAGCGTCACTCGGGCTGCGCTACGCTTGGCGCCGCGTCTTTGCCATGGTTGCACGCTACCTACATACAAAGGCATCGAAGCACAATCATCTGTTTGGCGCTTTCTATCTCCATTATCGATCTGCTACTTCATAAAGCTCACTAGGTCACTTTACTTTAAGACTTCGACCCCTTAACCCTCTTGGTAAACCAGCTGGCTTGCTTCTGTCTAGTCTGTCGCGTCCCAACACCCCGCTATCGCGCCTGTTGAGATCGCCTTTTCATCATTTGCCAGACGAGTCTGTGACAGTACTGTTGCGCACGTCTTATATCTAATCACAAGTGGCTGGGCTAGTCATTTAATCATGGAGCAAACTGCACAAACCCCTGGAACACAGCAGGGCAGGCAGCAGCCTGTGTACGACACCCGAAATGGTGGGCATTATGGTAAATATTCCTCAAAATCCCCTACGCGTGTTCATGTCTACATACACATATACACGTGAAAATTCACGCTCAAGGCTGATGGCATGTCCTTAGGTGCTAGCGCAGCGGTATGGTCGCCTTCAGAAGCTTACGAGTACGCCTACGTTCTTAAGGCTAACATGCTATATACGTCTAGCTTTCTGCGCAAGGCTATGCGCCTGTTGCCGAGCTCTATACCGGGACATGGGCGAATGTGAGTTTTTTACATTGGTAGAGAATATAGCATGACTGACATTCCGCCAGGTCAACCAAGGCTTGCAAGGAACCGCCCGTGATATACTTACAACATACTGGCAGCACATCATCAACCATCTAGAATCGGACAACCATGATTATAAGATACACCAGCTACCACTTGCTCGTATCAAAAAGGTCATGAAGGCTGACCCAGAGGTTAAAATGATATCAGCGGAGGCACCAATACTTTTTGCCAAAGGCTGTGATATCTTTATCACCGAACTGACCATGCGTGCATGGATTCATGCCGAGGACAACAAGCGCCGTACATTACAGAGGTCTGATATTGCAGCAGCACTATCAAAGTCTGATATGTTCGATTTCCTCATTGACATAGTACCTCGCGAGGAGGCCACGTCCCATGCGAAGAGGTCTAGCCAGACAGCTGGAGCTTCTGCAGGCGTTCCTGGCCCCGCAGGAGCCACCGGCCAACTGCCACCATCTCAACACGGTGTTCCCCATCACATGCCTCCGCCGGACTATAGTACCCTGGGTCAGCATGGGCTCCAAGATCAAGAGTATCGGCCGCCGACGATGTATGCTGGAGCTGTGCAGTCTGACCCCACAGCTGCCTATGGTCAGCATCAGCCTCAAATGTTTGAAGGAATGTATGCAGCATATCCGCATCTGCCACCTCAACAGGTATGTTAATATTATCACGAGAACAACACCTCCTTTCTCATCTCTTTCCTTTTCCGATTGTTTTAGCTGTTATCTACATTGGCTTAACCTTGACTAATGCACTGGACACCAATAAGTGAGTGATGATGGCACTCAAAAGTAGGCACAGCCTGAGCGGCACACGAGAATTATAAGTACAACGGCACCATGCCATCGTATCCACTACCCGGTCAAGGAAGTGACCAGCTATGTACTGTGTAGCAACAGCTATGCGTTGCAAATGTTACGGAGTTATCGTGAAGCAGATCTCATACCCACATATCTTTCAACACGTTCTTCCTCAATAAAATTGGTGCACTTGCTCGATGGTACATAGAAATGAAGTAGCCCAAGTAGTCAGCACAATTCATGACTTCTTGCCAAATCTCGAGGAGAGAGTGGAGAATTTATCTGCCTTTACAGGACTTTGAACGGTACGTATGATCCTTCTTGTTGGTTAGTAATAGTATCCTGGCTATGGTGGTTGGTAACGCACTTCTCTAACAGGACGGGACCATGAATAGCGTCCACACGACCGTACTTCTTGTTCCGCGTAGATATATCATAGAACTCGTCAGTGTTATCTGCTTGCATCAGTTGCACAGTCTGTTGCAGCTCGTCAAGGTTTTCTCGGAGTATGGGAACACCAAGACCATCAACAAATTGGGATAGGTATTCGACATCTTTTGCAAGAGCCATTACACCGTTTGGGTTGATCCTTTTCACCTCCGGAGAGAGAGGGAGTGCCTGACGGAGTTTAGCAGATATACAGTAGATTTATCGCTTGGCGCTACTTACAAGAATCATATTCGCGGCATGACTGAGAGCGTCGAAGTAGATAAGTTCTTTGATTTCTGTCGGTAAGCCGAGGAGCGTCGAGTTCATGATGTTTGACAAGAAGCGTGTTAGTGTTTGCATGTAGTTGCTAGGCTCTGCGGGTGGGACAGATGCCATCCAATCGTACTCAGCCGTTTCTATGAGGTCATCAATCTTGGAATTGACTACTTCAAAGATACGTTTCTCTGCCGCTTTCTTATTGCTTCTGAACTTTTCGGTGGCGTTCAAAGTGACCACGTCACCGGAGACATTCTGTGATCGAGCAGCAGCGAGTAACAGCTCAAGTTCGCGACAGGCAAGCTCAAAATGCTCTAGGTTTATCAGAATCTGCACAATCTGCCCCAGATATTGTGAGGAAAGACGTTCGACAAGGGTGTCGCAAACTTTGTCTGATAGGAGTTCATCCAGTGCCTAGAATGGTAAGAAATGTGAAGGTATATGTGATATAGCATACTTACATCCCTTAGGGTTTCGTCAATGAGACTGGGGTGAGAGAAATCGTCATTGGCAAAAAAGTAGAACTGGTTCAGAAAGTTGCGGATGTCGATGCAGCATAAGGGATACATTTGGGAAAATGGTAAGACACACGGAAACCTGCGCTATCGTTAGTAAAGATTGATTTAAGTGTCTTAAGTTGACAGTAGGAACGTACACTTGCTCCTCCCTTGGCTTGTCAGGGCTGTACCAACTGACATTCAGTACCTTGTCAAATTCCTCGATTGTCTGGATAGGCATAGGCATATAATCATCGGTCGATACTATCTTCACGGGGTTTAATATAGAGAAACCGAACCGATTTGTAAGGAAACATACCTCTCGGAAATCGTCACTAAATCTTTTCTTGAGAAGGTCGGCATATTTCCTAAAAAGAATCAAAAGAAAGTCATCGAACACCCCGACGTGAAAGTCCCATGTCTATTTTCATATTAGTTAGTATGTCTCGCCAACATTCAGACTCAGAGGTCAACAGACATTCATTGTTTGCATGAACAATGCGATGAGATTTTTTATTTTCAGTAGGCTCTCAGCATTGTCAACCTCATGGAGAGCCCCCGATATTAGGATCACAGCTGTTTGGCACATAGAATCCCATAATTCATCGACCTTCACCAATTCGTTCAGCCCAACAAATCTACCCGTTCATTCAAAGAACAAACTCACATCAACAGAAGACCTCAGGTCCGGAACCCTCTTCATTGTAGAACGCTCGACAATGGCAAATCCTGCCATTTCTTCGAGAAGATTGTGCAGACTAGCCCCATCTTCATCAATAAGAGTAATGGAGGCTGGTAGCAAAAGTTCCTTCTGCCGACGCCGAGTATTAGCGTACTCAACTCGAAATCTATCCATATGCCCTAATGATCGATGAATGTGGAGGCATTCAAATAAAGGCGTAAAGTCCACTTGAAGTTCCTCGTTTTGCAAAAGATCGTACTCTTCGCTCTCGTCGGATACCAGCTCAATTGCCGAATTGAGCTTGAATTGACCAAGATATGGAGATATCTCTGTCCGCTCCTTATGCCTGGTCTTTCGCAAGTCTGTATGATATAAAGCGATCTCCCCGAGGTACTGCGACATTTCTCGGATTCTGTATAGCCAAGTATTGAGGTCAGACATGACAGCTTCAGCTATTGCTTTTTGTGTTGTTGGGACTGAGCGCTGAATCATGTCCGCGATTTTATACTGCGTCACCCCTTTAAGATGGACATTTTGCAATTCTTCTAAAGCGCGCAGTGCGGCATAATGATTCTTCTTAGCGAGTAGATCATGAACTTGATTCGCGAGACGCAACACCTCGAGACAGTCCTGTATAGCTCTAGAAGTCTCATCGATATTCTGCCGGTGACTCCGTGACTCTACCAGAGCTCTCTTTTGTTCAGCCAGCTTTTCGGTGCTTGCTTGTATCGATTGGTTAAGGTCCAATATTTCAGCAGTCAGGCTGACTGTACCTTCCCTGATGCGCAAAAGTTGATTCACTGATGTTACGAATTCCTGGTGATTGGTATTGCATATTGTCTCTATCTCAGCCTCCTTGTCACTAGCAAATCTAGACAAAGTCTGTGATAGTTGTGATGTTCGGTTGCCGACGCTGTACTCTTTGATGGAAGGAATCAATTGGTCGAGGTAGTCCGCGTCTGAGGGAGATATGATAAGCTATGAAGGTCATGAGTATTAGTTAGTAGCCCGTCGCACAAACCCTTTTCCCATGCGTACCTGATTGAGGAGGTATGAAGACTCATTGCGAGATGGTGCCACTGATGGCATTGTGACGAGTTTGTATCTGGGAGTCGGCTGCGGTAGATAACAGAATCCAATCGACTGGCGTGACAACTTGCTCACTGTCAAAGACAAAACGCGCGTCAAATTCTCGAAAAAGGGGGCAGTAAAGACTTCAAAGGAACTGCAAGAAGCGAGTCAATTATTCGCGGACACAGAAGAGTCACTCGGTTTGCGCGGGTAAGGTTACACAGTATGCTGAAACCCCCATGATTTGTGATAAGTTGTACTCTTAATATTACGTTTCCCTGCCAGCTTTCCGATTCCTCAGCCGTTGCGGGGATTCCACGAGATGGGGCCGCGGGCATACATTGCTCTAGCCCGTTTTGGAAACAGCCAAACTTAGTTATGTCCAGTATCCAATGAAAGCGTGAAGCTCGCCGCTCAAGACTCAGTTTACTACTACAAGGTACTCTGACTGAACTATGAACTATGATCTCTAAACAATATCAAATTTAGGCATCTGAGTTGTCTAGTGACCAAAGTCATACCTGCTAAGAACAGCTAGGGTTTCCTGTCTCCATTTTCAGTCCTCCAAGGATCATTTTGTCCGCTTCTTCATATACCTGGTTTGTTTAACCCCTAAGACTTCCCACCGAGTAGACTTCAAGAGTTTCAAATTTTCTCTCCTATAAAGACTTCGAAGTAGTCTGTATGTTCAGCTGGCATAGACCTGAAGGCGGCTATCGTTTCTTACTTACTCTGCTCTGTGTTTACCTTTTACCTTCCAAGAAAAGTATCACTTATAGTAGCATTTTTTTTTTCTTGAGCTGAAAAGAGGCTTGGAGTCATTTGCAAAGCCAGGATACTGAGTCCTTCCAAGCCCATTAAAAAAAAGCTATCAAGAGGTGGATGAACCGTGAGGGAAGATTGCTGATGTGTTCGGGTTCCTCTCAAGTATGAACATCAAGTAGCAATTTAATACCAGCCTTCTCTGGTTCATTATTAACCCTTGAAGCGTCTTACCATGGGCCACTTGCGCAACCGAGGGGATCAAGTGAGGGGTTTCTCCCATGTTCTTTCTTTGGGCATTGGTATCGGGGCAGTTTATATGAGTCTGGGATTCAACCTCTTACTGTACACAGTGCTTTAACAACCCTTTAGCTCGAATGGAGTGACACTACAAGTTCTCTGCATCTTGACTATCTCCCGAGTACCTACCAGCATTTCACATGTTTTGTGATTTCTACAACAGATAAGATATACAAGGGGCAATTTCCCTGTGTTATTAACCCAGTGTAAATTGGTGAACTGTTCAGTCTCCACCCTTGGCGCCTAGATTGGGGATGGTGCTCGTGGTTCCAGTCCCGTCGCAGTATGTGTAAAAACAGGCTCTAGAAGCGGTATGCTATTGGGGTTTATCTCTCTCTGTGGGACGTGCTATTCCACATCTTCCCCTTGAGACGTGTTCTGTTGGTCTTATCCCACTCTCCTTCTGCTTCCGATATTCGACGTGACAGAGGGTTTATCTCTTGTTCGATTGCTTTTTCGGGCAGACTTCTAGGCGGCCGAGGCCTCTACTTCAATATCACGTTTTCCTGGGTTTGTTTGCTGTAAGGTGCTTTTTATCCACATCTGACTGTGTGAGTCTGGGCTCGCTCTCCAAGACAGACCACCCCCGATAAGACAGAAATATCCTATATTCAACTGGATTCTATCAACATACTCACAGCATGAGGCCAAACGATACGTCCCACAGCTTGAGCAGTCCTGTTTCTACAAATGACATAGGCTCTGCCAATGGGTCCCCTGACACCAAGCTTACAGCATATTCGCCTGAGGATATGCGATCTACCTGCCTTCGCTCTGACTCCAATGTTGGTGATCCATTGGGCGACATTGGCAAACGAAAGTTATACCTGACGTAAGTGTACGATGTCTATCTTGGTTTCAGACCCATCAGTGACAAGACCAGATCATCCTCTGACCCCTTTCTGGTGTCGACGAACACTTCTACCCGTGTTCAACTTTCACCAACAGCAGCAAGCTTCACACCAATTGGCGCGGTAGACAACGTTCTATCTAGGAGCAAGGCACCTTCACTATCTCGAGGCTTTTCCGGCGTTGGCTATCTAACAGCAAGCTCGGATATTGATCCATGCGAAGCTAGGAATGGCCCCCTCCAGGCCTCGGACAGATACCCACTGAATTATGGAGTCATAGGCAATAGTCAGGCTGATACGAGGAACCGTCCGAATATCATGGACTACCAGACATTCGGCAGCGAGAGCCATAGCCGAGCCCTGGTTATTGAAAATGTGCCGAAAAATCTTACCTATATGTCATTGGCTGGATTTTTCAATGTAAGTGGCCAATTTCAGGAGGAAGAACAAACATTTATATCCTGCCCTGATCAAGATCGGTGAATAGAAAGTTACATTACTGATTGTATGTTGGACAGCGTCGTGAATTTAGCTCCCTCAGAGGCCCCGTGCTTTCAGAACTCAATTCCATGGGCAAGGTCTATGTCGCATTCACGGACAGTCGGGAAGCGACCAAGGCAATAGAAAAGGTCAAAGTCCTGAGGCCTGAATGGCACATCTCTATGATTGCCCCTAAAGAATATGTCAAACATGTTGAGCCTTCTCTTCTGCCACAGACTTCTAACTACGAGGGTCAGCTGCTTGTCACCGTCTATTATGACGGCAGAAACCCCAACCTCAACCAGCACACTGTTGCTCGCTCACTTGAAACCCTCTCTATGACATTCGGTGACATAAGGTCTTTCACATCCTTGCCAACTGAGCAAGAAAATATTGGCGAATTTCATATTGAGTACTTCAACACGCGTGATGCTGAGAACGTTTTGACCACCCTCAATGGGACGTCGGTTGATGTACGCAGACAACCCATTTTCTCTGCTTCCAAGTGGCTAATAAAAGTCGTTAAAGGATTGCATCCTAGACATCTCTCTTTTCAGGCCAGATATAGAAGAAAGAAAGTGCGAGCTGCCATTTACGGCCGAAACATCTTCAAGAGAGGAGTTCCCTCCAGCCGAGGAGGCTTCTTTCACAAAGTCCACATCGTGGACCTCAGTTAGACCAGGCCGTGCTTCCTTCATGGAATTAAGCCCTACCGGTCGTTCCACGGTGCCCCCAGGTGAACATGCTAGTCTCATAGACTGGATGTCTAAGGCTGGTGAAAGGATCTTCCCCTCTCCTCGCCGCGAACTTAGCCGCTATCCTGATTTACGCATGGGCAGCCAAAATGCAGTCGATATAGAGAGAATACGTCTCGGCTTGGATGTCAGAACGACGGTATTATCACCGGCTCATGCTCCCTAGTTTGCTAACTGACATGCGCCTTCATTCACAGATTATGCTCCGCAACATCCCTAATAAAATCGACCAGGTGAGCAAAACTCCATTGGAAGGATACTGTTGTCAATATGCAGACTTGGAAATTCTAATAAGAGAAGGCTATGCTCAAAGCTATTGTGGATGAGACAAGCCATGGAAAATATGACTTTATGTACTTACGGATAGGTGAGTTGATATCCCAGCTCAAACAGGTCGAATTGAACCGACTAACCCCCATGCCATCCCTGCAGATTTCGCAAATAACTGCAAGTATGACTGCCAATATATGGAACGCCGCCATTTTCAGTATCTGACATTGTCTCTGCCAGCGTCGGGTACGCCTTTATAAATTTCGAAGATGTGAGTTTATCTCACCGACCCCGGCAGCCACTACTGACAGATCCTTAGCCGATTGATATCATTGATGTTAGTATCGTCCTGGTTCTCTTCATCAAAACCACTAATTTCATGTAGTTTATCAACGCAAGAGCGGGAAGAACCTGGTATGCCGAGCCTGAAGGAAATACCACATGTCCATTGTTTTAACGCATGTACAGGAATTGTTTCAACAGTGACAAGGTGGCTGAAGTGTCTTACGCAAGTTCGTACTCGCTTATCCCTAGCAGACTATGGATTATCTAAAACCACAGGTCAGCTATACAAGGAAAAGATTGCTTGGTGCAAAAGTTCCGTAATAGTTCCGTCATGCTGGAACATCCATCATTTCGACCAAAGGTCCATATCATCCCTGCCATCCAGTCGACGTAAATTTAGAGATGAAGCTTATTCTCGCAGATTTTCCAGACCGGCACAGGCCCTCTTGCTGGGACCGAGGATCGCTTTCCTGGACCAGACAACCCTTCCAAAATGCGTCGCAGCATTGAAAATGCGGAACATGTTGGTAAGAGCACATATCTGCGGGCCTTGGAAGAACTACACTCATCAGCATCTCTAGGACTATTTGCTCCGCGCGTCGGTCAGCAGTACCGTGACGAGCAGCGCCGTCGCCGTTCTCAATTCGATCGTGGAACCACTGCAGCCGAGCGCGAAGTAGTATATGTCCGAACATTCGCACCAAGACGTCCCTACGGTGTCGGTAATGGTCTCAGGAGTGGCCCCTGTACTTATCCTGGTATGAAGATGTGGCATGAATCAGTGCACGAAAGCGGACCCTAAGCCCTTCAACTCACCATACTCAAGGGCTGCTTCTGGACAGCTGGACTCTCATCTAATGTAGGGAAATAACCAAGGAAAATTGCCTACATAGCCGTGCCTACGCTTGCGACCCTGGAAAGCGTACTGGTAAAAGTCAACTCCTACCAATCGCTATCCCACCCTTTCAAGTTAGATCTTCCCCGTTTATGTTTTCAGCTTGTTTGTTCTACTTATGTCGAATACCAGCGCTCGATTGGAGCGACGGCCAGCATTTGACCCATGGGAGAAAACCTTATGGCCCTGGTTGGCTTGGTACGGTGTCTCGAATTGTGTCTAAATGTTGGAACCCTTTCTCTGTGAGATTTCGGTGCCCTGCTCCTACTGTTCATTGATCCTTCAGATGTTTGGTAATCTGTGATTTCAAATACATCCAGAAGAATCAAATCATCTTCGTTGCATGGCCTTCTCGTTTTCCCGATGTGGCGGTGAAAATTGCGTTCTAGGCCTCACACGAGGTCACTGTAATCCAGGGGCGCTATAGGTGAAGCGGGGATAATGGAGTACATTTGAATGCTGCTACATAGACTAGGAGGTCGGTACTCGGGTATTCTCCCCGAAGGAGCTAGACCTGTCGACTCTCGGCAAGGTTTCAAAGACTAAGTAATTTAATCCCTAGCGGCGGCTACTCTCATATATTTCGATATCCATCGTCGTTCAAATTCACCACTCTTAACCCACGGGTCGGGAAGTCTACACAATCAAGTAGGCTCCGAGACCAAAGTCTATTATTACACAATTCAAAGCGCTACATTTACTTGTTACGTTTCCCTCTCCTTGTGCAACAAAAACCCCGTTTGACACAACACAGGACCGCCCAACTCACGTCCAGGCTAATTATTAACTCTTCTCGTTGTTGCGGCAGAGGATGAATATTGATGTGGATAGAATTTATGCGGTGCATTCTATACTTCTTTTGATATTTCATCGAAATAAAAATCAACATCGAGGGACTAAGTGGTGGAAATGGTTGGCGATCCTGAAACGAGTTACCTTGAAGTTCGCCAGATCTCTCGACAGTCGGCAGCCATTTGGCAGTGATGAGTCTCCTGCTGATCAACATAGACATCATTTGGTGACATATCTTATGCCGAAGTGCTATCAGTAAGTTAGGAGAACGATTAACAGACGAATTTTAAATAACCTCGCTTCATGCGACATCGCCGAGGATACTTGCTGATTTAATATCCAGAGCATTCTCCGCAGTTGTTGCCGATGGACAGTTTTCTACTCTGGGGACAGTCTTGATTGCCACCCTTGCCCGTTTGGCAAAAGCCACAGGGATCGATAAGGAGCTGAGATTGTCATCACAAACAGAAAAGGCTTCTACTGGCCCCATCTATGGCATCGATGCGCAACGAAGAGAGGATATGGGAGTCATCCTCTGCCGCCCTGAAGGCTCTTCAACGCCAACGCTGCTATCTGAGACTCAAGTTCCGGAGGTTTCACGTCGAGCCCATGATGAGGTGTCTCTAAAGGCTCCGGAGAGCACAGTAGGCTCAAAAAAGAAAACAATGCGAAAGAAGAAGCGGAAAAAGGATGCCATCGATGATCTATTTGATAGCCTTCTATAGGTGCAAATAGCTGGTCTCGCTGACATGCCTTGAACGGTAGCTAGTAGATATACATCCTAAAGAGCATAACCTATATATGCAGTTTTCCTATCTTTCGGCTTCGGCTCAGTAGAATCCTTCCGTCTGCTTTCATACTATAACAACCCCACTGCTAAATGGTTCGCCAGTTTGGATGATATTAGATGCAAGACCTCGCCAAGCAAGTTAACGGCCAAGTGGTTGAGGATGGCCCACGCCATTGCATAGAGGTACTTGGGAGAGAAGACCGTCCAGATGAAAAGATGCGACCTCAGGATCGTGCATGCAGCCATAACCGACATTAATGTGGCTGCCATGTGGAATGTGAGAACAGCCATGTGACTCTCTCTATCATGCCTAGCCTGATTTATCCGGAGAACCTGAGCAGCTGATACCCACCATATTGGTCCTGCCCAATTACTTATAAATGTTAAGATCCCAACCAAGACGACATTGTAGGTGCCGATGCCATTATATGCATTGGAAAGGTCGACTGTGGCTATTGAATTCGAACCTCCAAATGCGAAGAAGGTCATATACTGCGCGATCAAAGATGTGATAGCTAGCTCGAGGGCAGAAAGATTCATCGTAGCAAGTATATTTGCATGGGCCCTGAGTATTAGAAATATCGGAATGTTCGTAGCTCTTGATTGAGTTACCAAGAAAAGGGTGAGGGCGTCATGGAAGACGGTACTCGGGACCACTGTAATATGTTAGCCGATATCCGAGGCGCGATTGATTTCGACTTGCCTCTCGTCTCACGCAGTTGCGGGGTGTTTCTGATACACATTGACAATGGAACGAGAAACAGAATCCCGACTACGACCAGCCGCGTAAAGAGGACAGTAGACCCTCCATCGAACCCCCTCTCCCAAAGGACAAGCAAAGCTTCAGGGAGAAGTTCAGGGGAATCTGATGCCACATATGACAGCTTCAACAAAAATGCGCTCAATGCCATTGCGACACAATATAGCTGCCAAAGCTTTGACAGACGGTGGGCTAAGAGATGCCTACAAGTGTTGGCATATGTTAAGATAACGAGAAACCAGAGAATTAGCCGATGGGAAGGGAAAAATGTCCGAGCGATGTCTGGTTCAGTAGCATATTTCTGACCAGTTTGGTTCCAGCGCCTCAGAACCCTATGTGATAGCAGCAGCGCCAACGCACCAAAGTTGGAACAACACAACTCATATAGGCGATAGAATCTTGTATTCCTCTCCTGGGAGGGCATGGAGCAACGTGGAGAAATGAATGATCTTACATGTAGGCAAAATACCCATGCAGTAAACATCCAATTCCAAAATTGTTGCTCTTCCTCAACATAGCTACTAGCGAACATCATGCCACCGTAGCTCAGGAGACACAGTGCAAAGAATGCCCCAGCACACCAAGACTTACAGAGCAGAGTATAAATCGTAGGGAGAGGAAGCAGGACAACGAAAGAAGTGATGGCTAAGCCCAGAAGAAGATTTCTGAGATCGTAGTCGCTAGCTGCGCTACTAATTACCTTCTGTGCATGTTTCAAGAACTCAAACAGGGCAGACTCAAGCTCGGAATAAAGATCATTTTTGTCGGCTCCGCCGGAGTTTCGAAGCAAGTTATTGACCCGAAACCATGCACAGAGCGCCAGATCAATGCCGGCTAAAGGCCCGGTATCGCAGGCGATATTCATCGAGTTGATATCGAAACTGTGGTTAGGAAACGTCTCCTTCATCTTTCTCAAGATCTGTCGGGAATTTGAGAGTAACACGTCAATTCTTTGCGATCCTGAACCGGCTATTCATAAGTATGCTTGAACATTTTGCGCGCACTAGCAAGGAAGGTGTGCACATACTCGTTTCCCACAAGTCGAGAAGTTCTGGGATAAATACACCCAGACTATTCAATGGTATCGGTAAGCCTAAGAGCCCTGCCAAAGTTGGAGTTATGTCTGTTTGCTCAACGGTTCGGTAATACTGGAAGTCGCTGTGCGAGTCTGTCGGAGACTGTCTGAGGATATCCAAGGCTTGAAACTTAGGAGAAATGAAGAGCAATGCGGGCGATGTCTCACCCACGGATGAACCGCCATGATTTCCGGCATCGTTCATCCCATGGTCACCACATAAGACAAAAAGTGTGGACTGCAAATGTTGTTGCTGCTCCATGCTGGTATATATATTGGCGACAATGGAGTCCATCTCCTGTTGCTTTGTTGTCATGTAAGGGCTATGTAGTACTTGTTAGCCCTCCCCGAAGCCAAAGGCTGGCTGGTCCCTTACCTCTGAGGACCTGCTTTATGCCCAATGTGATCTAATCCAAGGTAATGCATGATGAATGCTGACCAGTCGTCACGGGAAAGCTCAGTAGAGACGTGACGAGTTACATTATTGTCCACTTCGATGAAGTCCTGCGCGAACTAGCTTAGCTCTCCCATTGGATGCACCAATCCGACCATTGGCATCTACTGACCGACACAAAGAAACTCGTAGTACCGTCTGCTCTTTCGAACATCCCGGGAAAGAGTTTGAGCCAAGTGTCATCACCATACATGACAAGCTGGCCTCCGTTTGCCTTCAACTGTGCCAACCAAGTATCTTGATATGCTAGAGTCGATGAAGTATCGGACTCGGCAATATTCAGGATTACATCCAGAAAAGATGGTTTTGAGCCAGTTGTTATTGCCTTGAGACGAGGCATTGTAACAGTTGGAGAACTAGCATAAGCAGTGAATGGCAGTGCAGCTCCTGATCGAATCAGGCTATAGGAACATAGGTTAGACGGACAGCACCTTGTTTGAGATTTACTATTGCTGACCTTTGGGTAAATAGAAACCCGGAATTATTAGAGTAAACAAAGTCACTGAGTAAATTCAGCTGGAGGCACGAAAAGCCGGGAGCACTTCGAAACATTCATACCTCCTTAGAGCATCGACAACCATGAAAATGACCTTGTCAAAAGCCTTTGGAGTTGCAGTGTAGTTGCCGCCATCTTCGAATTTTGCAAGCCCTGGTATCAATGGCTTATAAGGGAAAAATCCAGACGAAAATACTAAGACTGCTAAGGGGGTTAATACATTGGCGATGATTACCGCCCAACTTCGTGGTAGGATGGCCATTGAGTGTCTATTCTCCTATGAATAGCCTGCGACAACTCGAAACCAGACATCCGAGGCCACCACTTCATGTGAGGTGCGGCATTCGGTTTATGCTATGATTACTAGTAGTAACTGCCGTCGTCCAAGGGGGCAGTCGTCTATATTGATACCATATACCGCCTACTAGATTGGGACTTGTGGGGTTATTATCAGGCATCTAGATAGCACTTCATAGTGGGTATCTCACGAGCATTACTGAAGCCACGCTCCTTTGTTCTAACACTGCATCTGCTGATGCTTTGCAGCTTTGGCAAACAAGTTTTGTATTACGCTCGTGCATGGCAGAGGATGTTTCCTTGAGGTCTTGAGCAGAAGTCTTGAGCATCCGCTTATAGATGAATGGTAGCCATGTACTAATCGGCCTTGACGAAGCTAAGATCCATGTTCATATAAACTTTCTACGGCTGAAATACAGGGGATTAGATGCGTGAAAGCATCCACAGATGCTATCGCTCGACTTCGGTCCGGTTTTCTGCTCCTTTCCTAAAATGCCACAGGGAAGCAAAAACAACCAAGACAGTGGTAGTTATATGGCCATCTCTCCCACAGAACGCCAAACTCCATAATTGAACAAAGGCCCGACTATTTCACCACAAATGAAGCAAAACATGCCACGCGTTTCACCGTCTCTTCGTATTTCCTTTGACCTTTGATGGATGAGGACGGAAAACGATGGACGAGCGGGCTTTCTTATGACGTTTCTGAATTCGTCCCGACTTCCTGGTGTGAGCATGGCCACCCTTAGCAGTTCCTTGATCGATATCCATATCTGTGACAGAGCTAGGTTAGCAGGGGGAGCTGGCATAAAATGATTGGCAGAAACAATAACAAAAACGCAAAAACCCAATTGCACCTAGCTTACCTCCAGTGGAATTCAATACGTTGCTAGCTTTTCTGTCACTGTTGTTGTCTAAGTTGCACATAACACGTCAGCTGTAGTTGGAATATCTCGGGGAACTTTCACATACTTGTGGTTGCATCATCCAGTTCCATGCTTGACTTCTCCTCGTTCGGCCGAGGCTGAGAAGCTAGCTCTTGCAGCTTCGCAGAAAGTCTTTCGGTCCTTGCATCGACAGCTGGCCCAAAGACTGTGGCTCGGAGTTTAGCTCTATTGCGCTTGGTAACACTCGCCCGGACGCTCTTTGCCATGGTGCTCGTCAACAGAACCGGAATGGCCAACGAGATTTATGGGTAAGGTAAAATTTGTAAAAAGCAAATGTAGCGGTATTAATGATCGAGACTATGTGAAATCTGGAATCTTCATCCAGAGATCAAGTGTGTGTAGTGCAAAGTTTTTGCAAGATTCGCCGCCTCTATTTGCCGGTTTGCCTTTTTTTTTTGTTCCACCACTTTTTTTTTCTTTGGGAGGGGACTTCGTAACATAAGCGCGGTGGATAATCTTATGTCATCACATTGAGAGGCTCTTCTCACCTCCGCAATCGCCGCCGGCCTGGTCGATCGTATAGGTTGTCATTGGCATTTAGCCCACTCAGTGCCTTTTCTTATTATCTTTTGACGGCCTCAAATATCTCGTCAAGGACTTGAGCAACTACGCCCCCCCGTCTCCGTCTGTTTAACTTCCTGGAGTATTGAGATGTCTCTGAACAGCGTTGTTGAGCATAGCGCAACTGTCTTGAGCCATCTTTCTTCCTGAGATAACGCCTGCATGCTCATATAGTCACTGGCTAGCCTTCTTTTTAAACCCTAGCCATGGCCTCTACTGGTCAATTACCAGATACACAAAGCCTTGTTGCCCTAGTCAAGACATTGACCAACGCGCAGCTCAAGGATATCCTCAGGAACGAAGGGCTTGCTGTCTCAGGAGTGAAAGCTTCATTGCAGCTACGGATCATTGACTGTTAGTTATACCTTGTTTTATAAGGCTTATATTTTCTAGGCCTCGTCCAAAGATAATATTTGCGAAGTCGTTAACTATTATTGAAACACAATAGACATTGAGAGACTCAACCAAGGAGGCCATGTTGAACAGTACGATGACTTGAGGAAATTCATCTATGCCACGGCACGTCGGCCAATGCCTACGTCTCCAACCACGCAAGCAGTCTCCAGCCAACACTATCAACCACATACCGTCAATCAACCTTTGCTCACGCAGCATAGACCATCACCTTTGAGCATACCAATGCCATCGCATGGACACACATCTGGTACCCACTTATATGTTCGTTTGCTCTGCGGCCGGGATGGTTTCTCACTCTCATACAGGTCGTTTAACTTTCAAAGACAGCCCATTCTATACCGTTATAGAGCCGTTGACTTCTGCCTCGGAATGCAAAGGTGGGACACTGGCAGTCTATTCCTATTTCAGTGACGGTTCACATCTAATAATTCTTCCAGTACGGGAACAAACTAGGGACAGCGTGGAACTCAAAGTTATTCTTACACCAACCGTGGCGACTAGGCTACAGGCGGACCCCAATATTCGGGTGATGGTGTATTGTGCTGCAGACACGGGTCTTAATCAGTATACCAAATCCGACATCGCATTTCCGCACCAGGTTGAACTAAAGGCCAACCTGGATGAAGTGAAAGCCAACCTAAGGGGCTTGAAAAATAAGCCCGGTACAACAAGGCCAGCAGATGTAACCCAATATATTCGCAAGAAACCAGGTTACCCGAATAATATTGTCATGACATACGCCCTTACGCAAAAGGCAAGTATAGGACCCCCGTTCGCACCTTCACAGCATGATACTCGCTGGACTTTAACTTGGGGCTCTACCAAAAGAAGCTTAGCTAACAGAGTTTAGCGCTTTTTTGTTCTGGTCAACCTTGTCCAGCGACATCCGGTCGAAGAGCTTGTTGCCGAATTAAAACGGAGGAAGACAATTTCGAAGGAGCAGGTCTTGCGAGAAAGTACGCGCCCGGAACTATCATTGACGGGGTCATTGCTAATGCTCTACAGTGAGGAATAAAGCTGGGGATTCAGATATTGTCGCCACATCCAGTGTTATGTCGCTCAAGTGCCCTTTATCAACACTCCGAATAGAGGTTCCCTGTCGTTCTGTAATTTGCACGCACAATCAATGTTTTGACGCATCTTCGTTTTTGCAACTCCAGGAACAGGCCCCAACCTGGTCGTGTCCTGTCTGTTCTAAAGCGACGAGTTTTGAATCGCTGCAGATTGACCAGTAAGTCAGAATCTCTTGACTCAAAATCTTTGTGCAGTTAGTGACATTTTATTACATAGGTACGTCGATGATATACTTCGTTCAACATCTCTAGATGTCGAACAAGTTATCATAGAGCCAGATGGTCAATGGTCTAGCCCCAACCAGGAAGACTCTGCCAAAGTGGGCGGATTTACTCCGGCGACAGATGATGACGACGAGTTGATTGAAATAAGAGAACCCGGGGTTACGCCAATCAAGCGAGAGTCATTCCCACCTACATCTCTTTACGTACACCAAACACCTACTCAGTCCCGAGAACCCTCAGCAACGTCATCTGCAGTTTATTTGTCGACAAACAAGCGTAATGCTGCCCAGGTGATCGACCTTACAGGAAGTGATGAGGAGGATGACACTCCGGTCAGACCTGTAAAGCGGCCAGCGTTTAATCAGATGAACCGGCCCTCGTCTCAGCAGGATTTTTGCAGCCCGTACAGCGGTGGCTATGTTAACGGAGACATCCAACTACCCAGCCAGCCTAGTTCTGATTTTCTTAGTCACGCCGGTGGTTATGATGCACGCAGTTATTGAAGCATACTTGCATGGTGTTGGGCGCATTCGGTTTCATGGGTATATCCACTACGCGAATTTATTGGGAGCATTGGACAAAGCATAATAGGGAAACAATGTTCTTTCAACTTCGATGGCCAACGAACATTTAGATCCAATCTTCGTTTCACCAAAAACAAAACAAAAAAAAAAGCCATATCTATCGGTCTCACAACGTCACTTACGGGGAACCTACGTAATTAGCGGAGTCCTTATAAAAGTCTCCGTTGCAAATAATCCGCTGTGTTGGACCCTAGTGCTTCATTGTAGAAGGAAAGCACTCGTTATGCCGGCTTATTCATCAGAGTAAGGGGACATGTCGGCATGACTGGAAGGTACTTCGTAAGTAGCTAGGGGCCGCTCCGTCGGAGCTTGCGATATGTCGGCGGTCACCATGCTTGGCTGGCCTACTCCGAGCCGCATAATCTCCGCAAAACAACAGGGTACAACAGTTACCTGCTATCACAAATTCACCGAGTTCACTTCATTCGAGTCATCCAGACCACCTTACAATAATCAGGCTACCCCACAAACGTGGCCACCGTAACACCTTTTACAATGTCGTTGGATGCACCGGCTTCATCCCTCAATGCTTCAGATCCACACGTGCGGCTCCTGGGTGCCTCATGCCTTGATTTCCTCCTGATAGAGCTCGTCCCTATGGCGGAGCGTTTAGCGAAGGAACTTGCTTCAGAAGATAAGCTACCAGATGATGAAGAAATCCGGGAAACTACATTCTTTCGCCTCGAATCTCTAGGTTACAGGGTTGGACAAGGGTTGGCTGAACGGTACGCTTGAAACCCCGCGATTTGAGTTTGAGACGTCTCTTCGGTCGTCCAAGTTATGCAACTATCTGCCGCAAGAGTGCGCATCAGTGAAACAGGATCACCGACAGATTCGCAGGTGTGCTATTGATCGAAGTCCCGCAGCTAACGCGTATCCGTTGTCCACCGGAGCAGATTCTCCCGCGATCGCCCACGATTCGCAGATAACCTGGATGTCATAAAGTTTCTGTGCAAGGACTTGTGGACGATACTATTTAAGAAGCAGGTGGATAACCTGAAAACGAATCACCGGGTAGGCAGAACCAAATGCGCTCTCAAATCCCTTTGAAGTGCCCTGGTTGGTTTTTTTGGGGAGGCTAATATGTGCACTGTCAGGGCGTGTATGTCTTGACTGACAACTCATTTCGACCATTTGCAAGAATGAGTACATCTGTGCGAAGCGAGGCGGTTTCTATGGCTCAAGCGGTACGTTTGTCCCAAAATATACATTTTTCCCCAAGTGTCAGCCGTTTATGATCTAACGACTTGCGGTGTATTATAGTATTTATGGTTTCCATGCGGCGTTATTCGCGGTGCTTTATCAAACCTCGGTATTACAACCACTGTTCAAGCGGAATCTACAGAGCTTCCAGGCGCAACCTTCCAAATCAAAACCGTCAACCCCAAGCCCTGAAGGCGTTCGGACATAGGCGACTTTGAACCTCATTCAGACCGCCAATTGTACGATATGCGTTCGTCATAGGAGGGCTTGGATGACAATCACATGCAGCACTCCAGGGATATCTGCTGGAGCTACAGTTCTCCCCAACGGATTGCTGGGTAATCCTACATTCAAGTGCGGGCATGAAGAATACAAGGTTTTATCATTTAAACAGGTCACTCGTATCTCGAAGTCATAAATCCTGAGTCAGAGCAATCCATCGACCATCGCCCATTCGTCTGCAGAGTCACATATTCAAAGCCTATCTCCCCAGGATAACAATAATTAGCAGGGCTCCTTCCATGTCCGTGAACTTGTGATGCAACCACCGAAAGATATCTCCCCGGTGGTAAAGAGGTGCGATATTGGCATATCACCTATTGATGATAGGGAATCCTGTGACTCAGGGACTGGGGTGGGCGCGTTTACTTTGGTGGAGGGTTCTTGACGAATTCGATACCCTTTTCGATGTTGCCCTTCAAGCCCTCGGTGCAGGTCTCAATGAGCTTCTTTTCCTGCTCGGTCACGCCCTCAAGAACATTGATGGCCTTCTCAGCTCCGTTGGTCTGTTTTTTCTAGTCAGAGTGATGTCCGATATTCAAATATGACGTAATGAATGACTTACGCCAAGTTCTACAAGGGTAGAGAAGAACTCCAGGCCGGTGGCCTTGGAAATCTCTTCACCGCCAGTGACACCAGGCAGATAGACAAAGGTAGGCTCGACGATACCCGACTGGCCTTGAGAAGCCTTGATAACGCTCTGAGCGAATCTTAATATGAGGTTAGCTCTGACACCAAAAGTTTGTAAATGAGGGACTCAAACCTGAAGCCAGCGTAGGCCATAGACAGGGTCGCGGAGCCGGCACCATCCTTGGCCTTGACAACCTCATCTCCACCGAACTGAACGCCTGCATACAGTTCAGTAAACATTTCAATCGCTAAGAGTCTGCGCAGTTCACTTACGGTTGACGAGCGCATCGTACTTGTCTGCGGGGATCTGGAAAGCGGGGGCTGCCTTGCTGAAGAGGGGAACAATAGTCTCTCCCGAGTGGCCACCGACAACTGGGATGCGCACAGCAGATGGGTCCTTGTGGCCTGAGTATTCCTGGACAAAGGTCTCCGCGCGGACAACATCCAGAGTGGTAACACCAAAGAGACGCTTAGGGTCAAAGACGCCAGCGGCCTTGAGGACCTCTGCGGCGATGGGAACAGTAGAATTGACAGGGTTGGAGATGATCAAAACAAACGCCTTGGGGCAGTACTCGGCGATGCCCTTGACCAGATCGCGCACAATACCAGCGTTGATCTTGAACAGATCATCACGAGTCATTCCAGGCTTGCCTATTAACAGCAACTTTGTCAGTCAGAAGCACCTCGGAACATGAGAGGTGGTTCACTCACGGGGAATTCCAGCAGGGATGACAACAATGTCAGCACCGGTCAAGGCGTGCTTCAATCCATCATCCTTAGGCAGGAATCCGGAAATTTTCTATCGACAATGTCAGAAATAAAGCCAGATTGTTTTGTGGAGATAGGGAGCGGGTTGTGACACGGCCACACATACAGCAACAGAGGAGATGTGAGAAAGGTCGGCAGCGACACCGGGGGTGTTCACAACATCGTAGAGCGCGAGGTCGTCAACCAGGGGGCTTGTCTTAAGCAGGAGAGACAGAGGCTAATCAATCAGAAGCACATGGGCAGTCAGTAAAAGTTAAAGAAGGTAACAGGCCTGCATCGCGGGCTGCAGTTCTGGTAGGGGCAAATGAGGGGCACGTACCTGGCCAATGCCACCAGATGCTCCAAGAACAGCTGTCGAAATGGATTTAGTCCGGGGTCGTTCTCGTTTTAAAAAGCGGGGTCAAAATGCAGGCGCCGTGAAGACCACTCACCCGCTTTAACCATTGTGAATTTTTGAGAACTTCTCTTGTGGTAACTGTGACAAATCTATACACAAAGGTGAAGAGGAGCACGCAAGATTAGTGTGGGTATCAAACAAAAGGGAGAGAGAGAGATGTTCAAGGGTGAAAGAGGAGAAGAAGTTTGGGAAGGAACTAGTAGGGAGGAGGGGGGAACACCCAGATGATAAAAAAAAAAGAAAAATAAACGAATGAACAGGGGGAGGGAGGGGAAGAGGGGGTGGAATTGAAAAGGGAGGGGTTTAGTTTGAGGAGGGGGCGGGGTGGTGTTGCTGCAGCTGCTGGTGGTGGTGGTACGGTCACGGTGAACAGGTCGGGGCAAGTGGCAGCACAGGGATTAGGAAGGATCGGGGGATCACTGGCTCAATCCTGGGCTCATATCATACTTACTAATAGTATTTTCTTCCGAAGAGGAAAGAGAGAGAGAGAGAGATGATAATGATCAAGAAACAATGAATAGATAGATAAGCAATATGTTGATGGGCAAATTAATTTTCAATTCGCATCGACAGAGGGAGAAGCTCCAGGACCATTATATACTACGGAAACCGGACGGAGGATCACATGTGGGGTTAACAAATGAAGCTGTCTTGCTAACTAGACCACTGGACCACTGGACCACTGGGCTATGTCTCCAGTGACCGAGATCCAGCCCATCCGCGGGTGTCCCCCAAAGGGTGCCCGGGCCCCTCCCCAATAGCATTGTTCCCCAAACATCCAGTCGCCTTTAGTAGTAAGTATAACTCGGCAACTCACCCGACATAGTTACATACACCCCAGCGGGCATCAAGTCGAGTGGATTTTGTTATACATTTCTACGGAACCCATCCCCTTATTATGCTCCATCCAGTACATGATATACTTCACCATCAAGCATGTAGTTCCCGCAAAGCTGACTTGTGCTTAATCAAGGCCAAAGCACCTCATTACTACCATTACAAACCTTCCCCGGGCCCATGTGGAACAAAAGTCATCAGGCACACGTTCCAAATCTTTCCTCCGTAGTCCCGGACATTCTATCTTTGCCTTGAGAGCCGGATTGTTGCTTCCGGTTCACGGTTGCTTAGTCACTTCTGGAGTCGTTCAGATTCATCCCTCGGATGTAGTCCTCCCCCATAACACGCCGCCCCAGATTCCGGCAATTCTCGTCGACTCCTTCGTTCCAGAGTCCACATGCGAAGGAATATACCGGTTTGACCGGGGATTCCATCAAGGTTTCGGGAAAAGGCGGATATCAAAGTTGTCTCACGGTAACTTTGCGGTTAGATACGTGCTTACGACATCGGTTCTACATTCTACTTCGGCCCGACAGGCGGCAATAAACAGCCTACCAAAATATGGCCAGGGGACATCACAGGCAGTTGCAAGCGGAAGGCTGATTGTTTTCCCGTCAGTCCGATTGTTACCACTTGTGTTCAAAATTGAAGATGGCAATTCTTCCATTTCCCCATTCATTTTGTTGTTGTTGAATTTCCCAAGATTTTTTTTGGTTTCCATTCTGAATGGCCTGGCCGGAGAACAATGCCCCCCTGGTAGCAGTATTGCTAAATTACATAGATGTTACCGCCCTTGGCCAGCACGGCGCTTTTCTGGTCGATCATTCCGACCAGCTCTCATGACATCATGCCTCCTGGCCCTTCCCGGAAAAGAGATAGTTGGCATTTACTCCGACTTCTCCTCGGCCTTTCTGGCCTTAGCACCACGGGGCTTCTGGGCGGGAGTCTCCTTCTTGGCCTTCTGGGAGCGACGGACGGCGCTGACACGGGCGACGGCGTCCTCACGGACATCAGCACGGTAACCGTTCTTGGCAGTCTTGTCGGCAACACCCTTGTAGATCCTATGCGAGAGCAGTATCAGCAAACTGTCGCGCCTCCCTTACGGACATCATAGCACGCCAACTGCTCATATCAACTTACTTGCGGGTGGAGGCGTTAGGGCCGTAGGTCACGGTAACGACGTTCTTGGCAGGCTGCTGGGGGTTGCTGGGCTTCTTGGTGATGACAGCAACACCGCCGTTCTCGGTGGCCTGGACACCAACCGCCTGTTTATTGCAGCGTTAAACATCCACTCCCGAACGGAAAAAAATCCTCATGACATGAAGCGCGGGTAAAGTACCTTGGTGTTGGCATAGCCGGCGTACTAAACAGGTGATTCGACATTAGCACGAAAACATAACCCAGACCTTATGTCCAGGGTCCGTACCTTGAAAGAGTGCTTGTTCTGCAGGTTCAGGGGGTCACGGGAGAACTGAGAACCACCGCCGCTGTTACGCTTGACCAGATAAGCATTCTGGGTGCCTGTTGAGGTAGTCGTAACATTAGCCGGAGAAGACGAGGCGCGAAACGGCTCCTAGGGTTTCCATTGGGATAAAATATGCGTAGGAAGGAGCTAGTGACGTACGGGTGAGCTGCCAGATGAGGTCGCTGGAAACGTTGGCGGCCATTGTGAATGTCTCTTTCGAAGCTTGGGTGGGGGATGAGGACAGTTCCAAATCGTCGCAAGTCCGTTCGGTATATACCAGCTACGACTTAATATCTAGCCCTTAGAAGGTTTCAGTTGTGTGTGCCAGCGCCAAGAATTCCAACGCTGAGAGCCTCGCTAAGCGGGCCGCTTTAGGAATAGACCCATTTTCAAGGCGGTTCGTTAGATGCCCGTGAGTGCTGCCTGAGAACGGGGGCCGCCGCCTGTCGTTCCAGCCGCGTCCGCGCCCTTGACCCACTTACACCTTCCGCGCTCTTCCATATGCGTACACTTACGTATGACCCGACTGTCTATCATTGTTGTCTAAATGCCTCCTAAGTAGCAGGCTCTGGCAAGACGCCGGCCAGACTCGAATACTGTATATCGCTTACCCCTGTGAATGGTCTTATTCCTGTCGCTTTAGGGGAATTGAAGCCCGAATCCCCGCCGCGCTACGCTTTCATCTACCTATCTAGCCTAATCCCCGCTGCGGTTTAGCAGCGCCTGGTAACCCTCATTGACCATGGCTTACTACCTTCTCTACTTCCTCACCATATCGGTTGTTGTGTGTGGCACAGGTATGCAAAGCTTCCAGCTCCTCAATCTTGCAAGTCATCCAAGCCTTCCTTCCTGACCTGCCTTTAGCGCTCTACCTCACCCGGTCCCGATGGCTACATCTACTGCCCGTTCCCGACTACATTTACGATCGCCTCCCCTCGACGTTTGCTGGCGATGTGGAAGCTGGTCTGGTCTCATCCGAGTTCGATATCTCCGCCAATGTTGCCGAGGGTGACACCAGGGCGGGCTTGGATGATCAGGCCAAACGCGAAATCTTACGGATCATGAAACGGCGAAGAGTGGATTTCAACGAAGGTCGCCGGATCTACATGGAGCAGCGCTTTTCCAAGAACAATATCGGTCCCGATGGCCGACCTAGGGACCCAAAGTTCGTGTCGTTCTCTTGATGACATTTGCATCACAGTCGCTTGGTTTCACTTTGCCCTCGTTCTTCTTCCTGTTTTCCTTCGACATATGCTTCTCACCGGCAGACTCTCCTCTACTTATACCCTTCCCTTTACTGAATGATTTCAAGACTCCTTTGCAGCGTGTAGAGTATGTTTACTATTGCCGTCGAAATTTAGTGTTGGCCTCCCTGCTTGAAGATTGACTTGATATCTTGTGTCAACTCTAATTTATGACTTCGTGGATCACTGCTGGCAACTAACTCTCAGTTACCATACATGGGCATCTGAAATGCTGTAGTGTTTCAATTTGTGTATTCATTGCTACCACTCAGCATAAATGAGATATCGAGAACTGTGGACATCAGGTTTGATTATTCAGACACATTCCTCCTTCTTGAACGTTAATGCTGATTGGCATTTCAATCTTGCCATGTGTAACAAGCGGATATGTCAATTTTATCCCGTGAGTTGAGGCATCTTGAGCCGTTCATTATCGGGCGCGGTTTGTATTCTTCCGTAGGGCATTAACAGCTACTCGGTTGTGGGTCGTTACATCAAGTCGAGTATTTATCATCCGACGATCCAAGTAATGGTTGACAATGATGGAATTGTTCGTTTTAAGTACCACCTCGTCTTCGGTTCAAGCCAAGGTAGTTGACCTAGGATGCTCAGCGCCCGCGCCCATAGCCAGGTTGCTGGAATCCCGGGGGCAACGGAGGTGGAGGACCAGGAGTTCCTGCCGGTGAACCGAACCCTGGGGGAGCGAAGCCTGGCGGAGGTGCTGCTTGAGGGAAGGGAGGTTGTTGACCAGCACCATTGAATCCCGGTGGGAGGAAAGACTGCGGCCCCCCATATCCGGCCTGAGAAGGCGGCGGCCGTGCTGGTAAACCGGGGGGTGGGTTCGCCAGAGAAGCAGGAGGTGGAACAGGTCGGCTTGCTTGTGGAGGAGGTACGTTTTGGAACGGTACATTCGGAGGAGCCATGCCTCTGCCCATATTAAGGTCCGGTGGATTAGTACTCATTGGCCGAGAGCTGTCACCATTGGCCATCGCAGCAGGCACCATAGGTGTCCCTGGGTTGGAGAACTGAGGAGGTAGCGGCTGGGTCGGCGGGCGCACGTTATGTTTGCGAGCCTGTGCTGCCAGCATTCGTTCTGCTTCATCACCGTGGCGTTCACCTTTCCCATCCTTCTTATAGGCGTATTGCACGGAGACCTGCTTGTTCATAAGATATTGGCCGTTCATGTTGGTTATGGCCGCGTCTGAAGACTCGAAGTCGGCGAAAGACACAAATCCATAGCCCTTTGACAGATTGTTATCATCTCGCGCAATCTATGTAGCAGCAATTGTTAGTAAATTACTCGAAAGCCACGGTGCCGCATGGCACTCCTATAGCAGGGACGAAGAGATCCTACCTTGGGAATATTGACCAAGTTTCCAAAGCGGCTGAACGTATCATAAAGAACTTGTTCCGTAACCATGGGATCAAGATTGCCGACGAATAGCTCTGCTCCAATCTCCACCGATTTTTGCTTGTCGGCCGATGCTTTGTTGACGCGGATGGGCTTTCCATACAAGCGGATTCCATTCATGATTCGCGACGCGTATTCAGCATCTTCCTCGCTGATGAATTCCACGAATCCGTAGCCTTGATGCGACTGTGTGACTCGATCTTTCGGTAGGTGAACGTTAACGATGCGCCCGGCCTGCAGCATCAGCTCCCATACCAGGCTATCTGTGACCCGTTCATCGAGGTTTCCGATGTAGACGGTGGCCTCTTTGTCTTGCTCCCTATTCCACCAATTGTAAGTACCGGCATTATGAGAATGTGTATCCAGATGGAGTGAAGAGAAGCACTTACCAATGCCTTGCGCCGGACATTGCGCCTAGGTATTACTCTTGAAGAGCCCCCTCGACTGGATGAAAGCGAATGAACAGGAACAGAAAGATGGGGTAGGCGTTTGAATCAGTTAGAAGGAGACTATAAATTGATAAGAAAGAATTGGGTAGTCAGGATATGTTGAGAGGTCAAATGAAGGTACTGGGAGAACAAGGGCTGGAAGGATGATCGCTGGAGACTCGGACTCCAGGTTATCGGCGGAGCTTTTACTGATCCAACTTTAGCCCCGGAAAACTTTGAGCTTCACCTCCCCCGTCTTTCCCGTCACTCCGTCACTCCGTCAACCATTCCGCCTTTCCCAATCTCAAGTTTACGGACATCAACAGCAGGGAAATTCTCGTGTTTATTATCACAGCTTTCGTGCAATTTTAAGCCGGCAATATGGTCCAGTTCTCCGAGGAAACCAAGGTTAGTCTGCGGTGCTCTGTTGCACGTCCTACATAACTAGTCACGCTTGATCTCGGTATGCTAACGGATATGCCTTTCATCTAGGAGCGTATCTCCAAGGTCATTGACGTCTCCAGAGTTGCCATTCACTAGTTCGTCGCATCTTGATCCTTTCGACCAATGTGTCCTGACCAAAGCTGACGGTTATGTTTGCATAAGTGGATACCTGCCGTTGATTGTCTATCTCGGTACGTGTGATGGAATAATTATTCTATGGACCTGTCCGGGGCCTTTATGATGGAAGTTTCGTTGCTAACGATTATGGAATAGGTTACACTTACAGTGAACCCAAGCCTTCTCTGTTCAAGTATGAGCGACTGCGCCCTACCGACGCTCCCCGACGATTCCAACCCACTAACGCTACATATAGGCTGTTCTCGCCTCTCGCCTAGAGGAATGAGTTGCTTCAGAATACGGAAACGATGAATGTCCATCCACCAGACACATGCAACGCCTGAAGTCTCACTCTGCAATTAGACAGACAAAAAAGACTGCCTGTCGGGATACTAGCAGATTCTGAGAAACCTCTTCCACCTCAACCCCTCGGGTCGATGTTGACAACTTGAAGTCTACATCGATGCACATGTACTTTTAAACTACGATCAGTTTTCATGCTTTGTATTGGTTAACGCGAATGTTTTAATTTCATATACAGGTCCAGGGCAGGACCGAGGATACATGCAAAGGGTTTTCGGAACACTACATTTATAAAGACTTGCGTAAGCTCAACTGATGCACTCTGAAGCAGACTCCAGATCCAAAGACTAGGATATATATGATCTTGTTTCTTGTAGTGATAGTCGTAGGAAATGTCTTCTTCAGAAGTATCCGGTTGTTTCCCTCGGACATTTGGGGCGCTTCGGCCCGCCAAGCGCAATGTCCAGCTCAAATCTTTGGCCAAAAGAATTCCGGACCGAATCCGGACTTCTTCAATCCTCCCGACACTCCCGGCTAGAATCTCAAACCCCTGCAAGCGGCACATTCCAGGAGGACTTGAAGGGTTAATGACTGGCAAGGATGGCTTGTCCTCGTCCTTTGTGGAGACCGTAGCGGGATTCACGGCCGGAATCGCTTCGACGCTCTGCCTGCATCCGCTAGATCTGCTCAAGACTCGGCTTCAAGGTTAGTGGTTCATCTCTCCGGGAAAAAAGACAAGACGTGGAGCGCGAATCAATCACGAATGTCAAATCAGTATTGAAGCTATGGCTGACGTAGTATCAATCTGCTATATCTTCTAGTCGACCGATTATCCTCTTCGCGTGTCGGCGGTTCAGTCCCAGTAATCCGCGAGATCTTCCAGAATGAGGGCGGCATCAAAGCCTTCTACAGAGGTCTGACACCCAACATAGTTGGGAATTCCACAAGTTGGGCGCTGTACTTCTTGTGCTACGGCAACATCAAGGATGTAATGCGCACCTGGCGCAGTGGTTCTGAAGACCAGGCCCTCACCTCGGCCGACTACTTCCTAGCCTCAGGATCTGCAGGTACGCTCCAGAAGCAAAAAGGAAACAGACCTGCGATGTTTTTTTACCCCCAGGAAAGCACCGATCAGGCAGTTCTGAAACGGCAGATGAGGCTAATTTGCGGAATTATGATTCTCACAGGGATGTTGACGTCCGCGCTAACCAATCCGATCTGGGTGATAAAAACCCGCATGCTATCAACAGGATCCCAGAGCCCCGGAGCATACGCGTCGTTTACAACGGGAGCGAAGGAGATTCTTCGCTCGGAGGGTATTGCGGGCTTCTATCGGGGCCTGGTTCCAGCTCTGTTTGGAGTCAGCCATGGCGCACTTCAATTCATGGCGTACGAGCAATTGAAATTGTATCGCTCCCGCATGGCTCCTCCGGCCGGAACAACTGGCCTTCAACGAGATGCTGGTTCGAGTCATGTGTCGTCGCTGTCATCGGACGCGGCCCGGTCGGGGATACGGGAGCTGGGGAATGTAGACTTATTCGTGATCTCCAGCTTGTCGAAACTGTTCGCCGGGTGTGTTACCTATCCGTATCAGGTGTTGCGGTCTCGCTTGCAGACATACGATGCTCACCTCGTGTATTCGGGCGTCAGGGATGCCGTTGCTCAGATTTGGGCCAGAGAAGGTATCACTGGCTTCTACAAGGGCCTTGGCCCCAATTTGCTGCGCGTGCTGCCCAGTACGTGGGTCACTTTCCTGGTGTATGAAAATACCAGAGCGTACCTACCAGGGTTATTATCCAACCTTTGATAGAGAGGAATTTGTTGCCTTATCCGCGCGGAAAGCGGAGGCAACTACGTCTACCTATCGGACATATGTCACAGCTGCTCAGATCTCGCATCCGCCGGCTCGTGTGCAGGTTGTACCTTGTACCTTATATGATCTTTGTATATATATATGCGTTAAGGCTCCTGTCGCCTGCAATCAATAATGTCTATTTGCCAGAAATTGGCATGTATTATATTTGGAGTTGTAGGGGTTGTAATATAATCATATATATCAACATGTTGAGAACCAGAACGTACTAAACGGGCTTTACCCGCCACAGGTATATATGTCCAGAAAAGAAAGAAAAGAAAAGGGGAAACCACGCTGATGTACATAAGAAGAGTCTTCAGGCCGAACGAAACGTCTGGGAAAGCCATATACCAGGCGAACATCATATTCAACATGATATGCGGGTTATATGAGGCAAAACGAAATAAACACGAACGAGACTGGTATCGTAGTAACAAATGAGGGCAATGTAAATGATGCGACAAGATTCTAAAAACGTGGAGAAAGCCGGTATGGTATGTCAATGAGCCTGCCTCTCAATATAATAAGGTTCTGCGTCGTCATCATCGCTGCTAGAACCCCCGTTATACATAGATGTATCTTCATAGCTTGCTCGGCGCATCTTGTCATCATTGCTGCTGAGAGGCTGGATCCTTCTGCGGGAGTCGGAGCCCGGATCAGACCGTGAAGTAGGCGAGATCCTGCGATCTTTCCCGCGCCCCTTGATTCCTTTGTTGCTGTTCTTGTACAATGTAGCAAAGTATTCCCAGAGCTTCCTGTCTTGTGGGCTCATGTGATCTCCCTCTGTCACTTGTGAGAATTTTAAAGTAAGATTTCGTAGGGTTGTGGCATGGAACTTGTTCTGGTGTGACTGTTATACTAGTCAGCTACTATTGAAGGTGTTTCAGGGTTGAAGATTATTGGTCTCCGCACCTTGAGGTTTCCAAGCTGGGTAAATTGCTTTCCGCAGTCATCCAGGAGACAAGTGAATGGTTTGGCATGTTGATGTGTGATCTTATGAGCACGAACGTTGCCTCGTTGAGCGAATCGTTTCTGACATATATCACAGGAAAATGGCTTTTCCCCAGTATGGCGTCGTTGATGAGTCTAATTACCAATTGTTTCCGTTAGAAAATCTGCAATATATTCGATGGTGTTGAAGCTCCCTTTATAGGAAACTATCTTGGGGAACATCCCATGACTTACCTTCAGATTACCCAACTGAGAGAAGCGCTGTCCACATGAGGGCTCTCTGCACACCTTTTCGTAAAATATTAGTGTCATATTTTAAAGATTCTCGATTCTCATGCCACCTACAAAGGGCTTGTCCCCCGTGTGAGCCCGCATATGAATATCCAGGTGCGTCTTCTGCGCGAAGCTCTTGCCGCACTGTGGTAAAGTGCATGCATACTTGCGCTTTTTGCCTGATCTCGATGGAGCCTCTTCGACCACAACAGTGCACCTTGGGGTCGTCACTGGCATCGTATAACTCTGAGGGTATCCGGTGCTTCCCCCGTGTGTCAACTGTTGCAGTGGTGGCAGAGACTGCACTCCTGGTGACTGAGCACTGGCTTTGGCCTGAATTGCCTTCATCAAGATATCTACTTCCGTGGAGAACTCAACCTCGTTGGAGCTGGAGCTCTTCCCCTGTGCACCTCCTTCGTTACTCGAGGACTGGGCTCCGGGAGGTTGTTGTGAGCCCCCGTTGTGCTCGATCTTCATTAAAGGATCCCTGGCTACCCGGTTAACGGCATTTTTGGCCGGCCGAATATCGGGAATTTGCTGGATGGATGGTGGCTCAGAGGATAGACGGACCGGCTGGGGGTTGATCGGTTGCTGGCCGGCGACGAAATAATGCTGGTAGCCCGGATGATGGTGGTGGTGATGATGGTGGTGGTTGAGTGTGTGTCCGAAGCTATACGCAGGGGACGAAGATTGGTGGAATGGAAGTGTATAGCCACCAGTCGGATTGGTATAGAAGGGAAAGTTGTGGCCGACATTCGAGCCCATCATTCGACGAGGCGCAACCGCCCCAACGGCATGACCGGGAAATTCGTATGACACTGGTTCTGCAGTTTCCATCTCGACAAAATGGCGATAATAGGGTTGCTGGACTTTGCGTTCTCTCCACCACAGGGCCTCAAGGCGCCTTTATCTCCTGCTGAGCTGATTGCAAGCGGTTGGAGAGCAGGATGAGCGAGGAAACAGAGACAGCAAGATGGACCGATGAGAAGAACAGGATACTGCCTGCTATCACGTCTCAGTAACCCATCTACAATATTTGAAGCTATCCTCGCGGGGTAAGTCGTATTGAGTTGGAAGACTTGTCACTCACCCACTTTCTTCGAAAGACAGAGCCTCGACTGCTTGTTGATAATGACACAAAACAAGGGAAGGTTATGATGAAGTGAAGAAGCAAACAGGTCGGGAACAAGCAAATAAAATATATAGGGTATCAAGTCAAGATCAAGATCAAGATCTCAAAAAGCAAACATCAGCATCAGCAATGGAATTTGAGTTCCCCACAAGCTGAGCGTGTCCCTGAAGGAAGAACCGACCAGAGTGGCTCCAGATGTATATAAGCTCTTGAGTAGGGCAAGAAAGAAGAGTGGAGAGAGGGACAATGGATTGTAGCCGGCAGTCGCAACGAGGTGGGCTATGACATTGATTTTGACAATGGGGGATCACCAATAAGCAAATATATGGCTTGATTCTTCAGCCTGTCTTCTTGGGTAAGGTTTATTCGGCTTTTTCATTAATTTCCCTTTTTTTTTTTTTCTGTCCCCCTTGTCTTTTCCTCTCTCTGTGTGTATTTCCCTTATTTTGTTCGGGCCGTCTTGGTTCCTTTCTAATTAATTGCTCTTTAGTTTATTTGTTGAATCGGGAGAAGAGAAAAGAAATATGAAATAAGAAAGAAGAAGAGTAGGGAAGAAAACAACACGAATAACAAAAATAATAAATATACTAATTTGCATTGGTTAGTTTCCTTGGACCCTCCGGAAAGATTGAGGTCGGTGATCTAGAACTAAACTACTACTAGATATACATCGCTAGCAATTCATCCACCCTCCCTTTTTCGGTGTCCCAGAGCAGTGGAAGCAGCGGGGTGGCCAGTGACAGGGATCTGGCCTGCTAGTTTAGTTGGTGCTAAGCAAGCTGAAGGCTTGTACGCACCAGAATAGGAAAAGTAACAGGCAGCTGAGGTATGGGGGTGGTTTCTTTTCTTGAATTGGGGGGGTGGGTGTGGATAGGCATGTATGACTATGTATCATTGTTATGAATGTATGGAGTTGTATTTAAACAATTACGTATTGGATGTATGGATGTACGACAGCACTTGTCATGGATGTATTGGATCTCAATACGAAGCCTCTCGGGGAAAAAAAAAGGGGGAGGCAAATGATGAATGGCTGAATGAATGACAGGCTAATGACGATACCATTTGGATATGAGAAATACATCGGAGTTAGAATAATAGTCTTCGGGAATTATTCTCTCTCTCTCTCTCTCTCTTTTGCAAAATGCTCATGGTAAGACCGCTCCCATCAGTAGTATGTCTAGTTTCCAAAACAAAACCTCCATCCAGTCACCAAAATTTAGGTGCAAGCCGCAAAGGTCACAATAGGTTATTTTCCACTCGTCTCGTCATGCATTTTGTGATTGATTGACGGAGCTGAATGCAATTATTCTGAATCGCGGTTGCCCCATCCATGTACACTGCAGTCCCGAACACCCAAGCCACCAGAGAAGGCTGACACATCTTACTTGAATCCCACGAAGTTCCATCTGGTCCCTTTTCTTCTAAGCGGAGAATGGGGCGATAAATTACTAGTTCCGTCGACAATCATACTCCGCCTCTTCCCATAATACGAGGAGGTCCATAAAAAAAAGATACTCATTTTTATTTTATTTTAATTTAATATTTTTTTCCCGCGAGAGCACCGATTTAGATGGGGATCCATGGATGCTCTCCCGGGGGGATCGGGGTCCACTCGGTTTTTGGGGTGGCCCTTACAGTCCAATCGCGGAAGGCTTAAACACCTTCCGATCGGGCTGACAGTCACGCACCACATGGATGGTACGAAGAAAATACCTACTGTGTACTAGGTATTGATCGCCCGTAGTAATCAGGACTAATGCACTTTGTGCTGCCGACTCAGTCTACCTAAGGTATGATGAAACCCTTCATATATCTATTATTCTATACACGCATAATAGAAACGAGTGGCGCCTCCTTACTACTATTCAGCTCCCCTGTCACAGTACGCATATAACTAGTCTACCGGGGTAAACTCCCATATTTACACACTACTAAGACATCAGATTCAACTGGTATGATTGAGAGTTTCGGTATCCCTAATTAGTAGTAATCAGCATCAGAGCGGATAAGCATGACGAGGCAACCATAAGTAGAGCTGGCAATGCCGCCACCATCTTCTAGATAGGAGAGAAGAACGGGCAGAAGCCCAGGCTACCATAATCATAGAATGCGAACTCGTAATCGACATCCCACAAACCACGAGTAGTCATATCATCTGACCCAGGAGGTTGGGCCAAGGGCATTGACCTCGACTAATTCAAAGAGCGAGTGGAGTAGGCGCTTTTCTTCTGACACCTGTTAGATAGAGCTGATGTAGTACCTGACTAGTATTCCCCATGTCCGAACTCGTTGATCAGCTACTAGATGTCGTCTCTGGCAGATTATGGTAGGAAAGGGAGGGGAGAGAATAGTGCCGTACATCGCTCTTACTCGGGGAACTAATGCTGCTCGACACAGCTCCATTACCATTCTCGTATCATTTCTGGTTGTCAGCCAGCTACTTACTAGCTGCTAGTGAAACAACCAGGATACCCTCGTCATCCACGCAGGCACCTGAGCTGTTGGGATTCATTTCAGCAAATAGGAGGCGGTTTCATACCGGACAACCTTGCCGGTCGAAGGATCTTCATCGTCACCTGGATGGATGTAGATCTTTACGACTGGACCTCGTTGCCCATGGGGGTTCGCCCATGGATCCGTGAGCAGAGAGAGCCACTAACCGGCCCTAAGGCTCCCTCAAAACTTATTCCCGGCATCCAAGCTTAATAGAGCAAAGGATTTGGGGTTGCCTATGTACGAACTACATGATCCCAGTACCCTGCATCAAAACCAAGGGGTGCTTAAGGGGATGATAGTACGGCTGTCGGTCGTTTGGTTATACGCGCCGTGGGATTTCCGCGGCTGTGAGGCATGGAAAAACCCATCCCACTGATATCGCTATTCGGTTGCAGGAGCGGGCGGTAATTTTTATTCTGGATGCTGGTTCGCTGCCGGGGCGCCCGAGAACTCCGATGACGGGCTTAGGTAGGAGAGAGAGTAAGTAGGTACTAGTAAGTATGTACTATTATTATGTATCGGAGGAACTGGCTGAGCTGAATCGTCCTCCATTGACAGTAGAATGTGGCACACACACATCTACCTGCCTTAGCGGCAAGTAAATAACAACTAGTTGTACCTTATGCCATTGATCTTACCTACTTGATCACATTGTCTTCAATAAACCTTTCCGTTAATAAGGTGTGAGATTCAATGTGATGGTGGAAATGAATGAAGTTATTCGACTTTTTACTACATTGGTCTTTAAAAAGACAAGACAAAAGCATTGAAATAAGAAAAAAGAAAAAAAAAATAGTAATCTAAATTTCAAAAGGGCTATATCTGCGGGAAGGGAGACGTGACATGATAATACCTCAGTACTTCTGGTCAGGCGAGGGAAAGCATGACAGGGTTCGCCCGGCAGAGCTACACAACGGACCGCTCGCGGGCGATCAATAGTGTAGCAATCGCCAGCCGCTCATTTGCTGTCAAGCTCCCCACTGTCGCCCTCCTCTCCTTGGCGTGGATGTGCCTCACTCTTGCAACAGCCGCGTCTGGCGACTTGGAAATCCCAACACATCCCCCGCTCGTCCTACCGTGCTGATAGATTGGCCCGGTAACCTAGTATTACTGGTTGTTAGTTGGTCAGGATGAAGGCTAAGAACCTTACAAGAATTCCAACTGATGGGTATTATCCGGAGTAAAATATCATCGGGAACGTAAAAGATCTCAATGGTTGATGGGCTCAAAACACATCTTGGCCAGTCCAGCAGGACCTCTTCCTGTCTTATCAAAAAGGTAGACACCAATGAGGTCCAGTTGTCTTTCCCCCCATCCATGACCCACCCCACTCTGACTCTTTTCTTAGCACCGAATGCTGCATCCTCTGAATTCCTTTATGAAATACCATGTACTTCTGTATGCTTTTACCCCTGAAAAAGTGGGTTCACCTCCAGGTCGAAACATGCAAGACTCTGTTGCGCGCTGGTGCTGATGGATGGATGGCTGACAAGAACAGTAACTTTAGGTACCGATATTGTATTAGACTCACACAGTCGCTGACCACAGAAATGTTGGCCATAGCTCTAGCCTTTTCTTTCTGTTTGGTATCTTCCTTTCTCTCTTAGATCTACCTCGCTTTCCTCGTTTCGGTTCAGGCAAACTTAGAAGTATAGGGGCGAGTAAGGTTAGAAAAATAGGGAACATGCTAATGTGGGTACTAGGCAGGTAACTAACTACACTAAGGTAGTGCAGACTGTAGTGCCTGACGTATCAATTAACTTGGTCAGTGCTTTCTGTATTTATTACGAGATTGTATTCTAATACTTTCAAAATGCAAATGTCGTCCCCAAAGTCCGAGGTTGACAGACTGTTTCCGATCACTCATTGCACTCTCTGCGTTTTTCCTTGATTCTGTGTAACATTGGATCCTCTCGCATGACTGGACACTGAAGTTTCACTGCTCAGGTCTGATGGAGCACGCCCTGCTGTCATTGAACGATCAATCAATCGGGTCTAGAGCTGCTGAACAAGGAATTTTTCTTTTCTTTCCTTACGGAAGGATTACACTGACTTGATGTATAACTATACGCGAGATGAAAGGGATGAAGATGAATTATCTGAAAAAGATTATGAATTCAAGTTCAAACAAAGGGGTAAAGGAAAAATTGTGGGCTAAGAATAAGATACATATGACTATGATGAATGAAGAACTGAATGTACTCTGAAGGCGAGACTATTTCCTTATCCTTACCTGTCCGTTGCTGTGACGGGCCGGGCCTTCATCTCGGAACCGCTCAAACTCAGCCATGACCCGTGGATCTTACACTTACAGGTGACGGACAGTTCCATCCCATCGCCCAACCTCTTTAGGTCACGCTAATTCTATGAGGGCAAAATTTTTGACTTGGTTACTGATCCCAACTCAATAGGGTCTTGAGATAGGTGAGGCCTCTGAGAAATCACTCCGTGCTCCAGCTGAACCGTGCTTCTCCACATCGAGGGGATGCTGGGGCCAAAGAGCCATACAAACCAACTACTCCATACCATATAATAAGTAAAACTCCTATTCCCGGCCTCATCGATCGTGGACAGCGACCACTGCGTTCCCGACATTGTGGGCCCGAGGGCCAAGGATTCCCCTAGTGAGGATCTATTGGATTAGACTGCGGCAAAGTTCAAACCTACTACTCTTACATACAGTAACCTTACTGCACGGGCTGTAGGTACCAGCCAGCCAGCCAGACAGACAGACATACCTACATAAGCAGACATATTTGTGGATATCAGAACTACAATCTTTTTTTCTACCCCAAGGGAAAAAGAAAAAAAAAAAAAAAAGTGTCTATAAATATGAATGATAACTAAGGACTAAAAATTTGAAACTATAAAATATTACAAACGGAAGAAAAAGAAAAATACTATCCCTCGCGTGTTTGGATCGGGTGAAGGGAGTGGTGACTCGCACATCCATAGGCGACGGCAGCTGATCCACAACGATCGAATCTCAAACATGGGATCTAAGGAGATGCGAAAGCTGACAGTCGTGAGATGTATCACATTTGCGGTTTCACGCAGTGTGAAAGTGAGATAATCGGTGACATCATAGGAACCACCATTAGTCGGTTTTACCTGTATGTGTCTTTGCATGTTGAAGATTTACTTATTCATGGTCTTCTTCCTGGTGATCAGCATATGTTCGGGGTTCGTTGTTTCTGTTACGGGCAGGCAGTAATTATATAGATACTAGGTACTTACTCATATTACTCTCTACTCTTTAGATGTCCATTTTCGTGAAGACCCGAACTCATCAAGTATGGTTCATGCACAGTCTGCATGTATGTACCATGATGATACAGATTAATTATGTGTCAACACTAAACACAGCAGCTTAGCTCAGGCCAGTCTAGAGCTAGCCAAACCTGACCTTCTCCGGATTCGTGAGGACTAGTTTAGTTACCTAGATACTAGGCAGGCATGCACAAGTAAGTTTAGTCGTGATGATCCACCCTGTTACATCGGCATTCAATCCTCTCATGGGATTCAGCAGCTTCTAAAGACAGCCTCAGTGTCTGTCTGCTTGATCCACTTTTCTCATCATGCACAGCAACGAGTTTTCCATATTCCAGGATTTGCTATCCCGTAATGATCAGATCAATTCTAGCAACGCTCATATCATTGAGGAGATGCTGAGTGCCCAACTGTTAATCAATTTCGGTTCCAAGAGAAAAGTCAGGAGAAGACATTGGTGCTAACTGTACTGCGTGACCGCGGATTCCACAATAAACAAAATCATTAAATGATTTATTACTTGATTCTCATAATCCCAATGTGTACTTCTTATCGAGGATGCACAAGAAACTCGTACAGGTTGAAATTCCGCCAAGCCACACCAACCCTGTTCCACCTTTTTTCCTCCCCTTCTTCCCGAGCGAGATCCACCAGTCGATCATCACGGCTCCTGCTCGGGAAAAAGAAATGAGGGAAAGGAGAGCCTGGGAGCAAAAGTCAGATTTGACACCCCACGGCGATATAGGCGCCGGCTGGTGCCTGCTCGCAGCAGCACGTAAGGCATGATGTAGGTCGACTGCCCAATGCACCACCCTCTTCACCACCTCGTGATCGCAGGGGGCTGCTTGTCAGAAGATGCAGGAGAGAAAATCGCGTCCGATCAATAGTGCCGGCTAGCACTGCCCGGGTCTGTGACGAACAAAAGCCGATTGAAAGTCGGTTCGATTCGTATCGCGACGGTACCTGATAATGTCACATTTGTGACCATGGTTTTGACTTGATATGACTTACGGAGGGTGCTCTTTTTAAAATTACTTGTTCACACACGCTTCGGCTTTTCTTTTTCATTACTATGTTTCAAATTAAAAGAGTGAATGATTGAATAGAGATAAGAGAGAGAGGGAGAGAAAGATACATATATGAAGGCCTTGGCTCAATATAGACTTATCCAATTGCATGGGGGTGGGTGCTATTTTGTTCACATACTTCAGTTTGCTGTGTTAAGAGGCAATTGACTAGATACTATTACCGACTTTAGAGGGGGAAAAATCACAACTTGGTCTGTTTGTAAATACGAGCTTACTTACTTACTTTACCACTAGGGTTACGTGACATTATCCCCGAGGAAGGAAGGAACCATCGGCCACACCGCATGGACTGGAAAATCAGGAACGGAGCACCTAACGGGGCAGTGGAGCAGGTGCGATGGATCCCCGGAATCGACACATTAATTCTCTACTTTTAGTCACTTGTTAAATGACTATTAACTAATCTACTAACTAATCCACAGTAGGTATCACTACTAAGTGACTAGTAGTAGCTAGTTATGTCTGTGCCCTCGCAATTACTAACCTATAACTAATCTCACCTGCTGGGTTGTCTCATGCCAATGCAGCATGTCTGTTCCCATCACACCGCGGGCATAGCCTACGCAATGAGTGGCCTTTTCCCGCGGGCCCTTACCGAGCCTCGTTTATGTCAATTTCGACGGACGCTGCGAGTGGGAGCAGTCTCAGAAAAAGCCCACAGGGAGGATCCATATAGTTGGAGGATCGTCATCCGCAGGCAGACCATCCAGAGCTCCTCCCCCCACTTGTTTTCCAACCAACTACGTACTCCTACACTGAGGACGATGGAGTACAGCCCTGGTTGATCGTGACTTTTACCGAATACTGTCCGGGATCTACCTGTCTTGCTTGCCCTTAAACCACTGAAGCCATGCCGAGTCCACACCTCGTACTTACTGCCTCTAAGGGATTTGTGCCGTATGCGCACAAGACGACGAGATACACAGGCAGAGCATGACCATGGCGATGCACTATTTTGATCGGAACAATTACAAGCTGTTACTATTCACAATGCAGTATGTACAAGAGTTTTTCTGTGCTGATCTGACCGTCTTGATGTTTGCCAATTGAATTCCATAGTTATGTCTTTGTGGTTGACACAGACCCAGAGATCCTTGCCACATTTCAACACTGAACTCCATTTAGCTCATGACGGAAGCCTATGATTTCCCTTTAGTGGCGGCGGCTACGCCAATGCCTTGAAGTCCGGTGCACCTGCTGTGTTTAGCCTTCCCGGAAAAGTCCGAGGACCTGGCCAACTAGGCAGGTATCGATCTCGCTTTAGACCCATAGATCACCGAGTGGATTCCCTACGGACCACGGAGTTTATATATTCTCAATATGTATGTCCAATGCGATGTACGCCGCTACTGCAGTCATTCATAATGCGAGGACATAGGTCCGTGACCAACTCAACAACCTGCATCTACTACCGATGCTAGTTCAACCCCGAGAGATCGTATGGCAGCCTATGCCCCTTAGTGACGGCGCTGCCGGCCCTTTTTTTGTGGATGCCCAATACAAGCATAGATCTATGGGTATGCATTCATACGCACGGTGACCGAATAGTAGTGCCGACTACTGAACTCAACCCCCCCGCAACGTGCAGGTGCCCGTCACGGGGACTGCGGATATCCCGATTGAAGGGTGGTCTTATGGAGATAGGTAACCAGCGGAGCACATCCCTGTGCTCTCCGATATCTACTTTGTTGTCGCCGGTCAATCGTACGGACTATGAAGTCAACTGAAGAACGGGGAGGGTGACTAGTCTTTCAGCTGACTACAATATGCCGCAGTCAACAAGCCTTCTGGATTGTCGTCATCTCTGCGCGATGGCAACCGCTAAGGAAGCGCCTGCACCCCTACCGATCATCACACTGCTCTCGTGACAATTGCATTCAGCTTCCTCAGAATAAATTCACAACCACGTAATCAGCGCGAAATTACTACCAGTACAGCCTTTTTATCGTGCTTCGTTCTCTTCCTCTTTTTTTGTTTCGCTTCGCTTATAGCATTTCGTCTCCTTTGGAAAAGAAAAAAAACCCCAGGGTCACTTCCCCGTGCATGGAGTTGTGACAATAAAGCAATTGGCCTTTTGCAACGCAAATCCCGGTAGTGACGTCGAACAAGACGCGGCACGCAGACAAAATCGAAAACGGGTGATTCGAAAAGAAGAAACATAATTCCATAATTGCGCCAAAGCTTTCCCAAATCATTCTCATCACCGTCCAGTGTAGGTAGAGTATCTGTTCGGAGCGACCTTGTCAACAATGTTCATGATAGAGGAGAAGAAAACAGAAAGCCACCAGGACGATGAACGCCTTGTAGGCCAGTAGGAACGTACCTCCAGATTCTTGCCCGCATGTCACCACTACCAGTGGCGAACAGGTTATTAGTAGGGCTGGGCGCCACGGAGATGACTGTTGCTGAGTTAGCAAAAGCCAAGATCACCTGGCAAGAGACAGTGCTCGGAGGTTTTAGGTACGCACCTGAGTTCTTGTGCCCCTGGAGCATCATCTGCGCATTTCCGGTGATGGGGTCCCAGAATTGAACGCCGCGGTCTTTAGAACCACTCATGACCCAATGTCCGTCGGGAGTCAGGCAGACGCTGAGCACAAAGTCCTAATCCATGAGGTCAGCAACCACGAAACGAGTATTGGCCTTTTGCTAACGGATAGTATGTATTTACCTTGTGACCTTCAAAAGTGCGGACGCATTTACCACCCTTAACTCCGCTTCCGGGGTAGGCGCCACGGGGCACGTTGAGCTCCCAAAGTTTGATGGTCTTGTCCAGACTACCACTGACAAGGTCGCGGCCGTTGGGGGCGAAGGCAACCGAGTACACGCTGTCCTTGTGTCCATCGGGGCTCTCCAACCGTTCCACAAGGTAGCCGGTAGTGGTATCCCAAACACGCACACTCTTATCGAGAGAGCCTGCGGCGACGTAGTGACCATCTGGGGACATAGCCACGGTGGTCACACCGTCTTCGATGCTCAGGGTGTAGACCAACTTGCCATCCAGGATATCCCAAAGGCGAACAGTCTTGTCTCCACTGCCGGACGCAATGTACCGACCATTGCCAGCGAAGTCAAGAGAGTAGATATCCTGCTCGTGACCGGTAAAGATATGCTTGATCGTCCGGGCATTGATGTCCCAAACCTAACGGTAAGAAAAGAGGAAAAAAAGGGTTAGCTTCGAAATCATTCGAATAACAGCGCACCAAAGCGGCCATCAATAATACTAGTGATGTTAAAGCAGGGACCACGTACCCGAATCTGCTTGTCTTCTGCGCCAGTCGCAAGATACTTGCCATCAGGGCTGAAGCAGACGCTGCGGATGTAAAGGTCGCCGTTCTTGTCCACATTCTCATCCTGCAACGTCGCAACGTTCTGACCAGTGGTCACATCGAAGATCTGCGCAGAGCGATTGCAGCCGGTCGCAAGGTACTTGCCATCACGGCTGAAACGAACACAGCACACAACGCTGTCGTGGACAAGGTGATGAACAAGTTCCACATCCAGCACGCGCTGCACCTCGGGATTGAACACGGCGTACCAATCGGCACCCTCTCGCTTCTGTGACGCCGGCAGATCGTCAGGATTCCAATTGGCCAGCATGTTTCCCGGACGATCTCGCACGAGAGCCTGGCTAGGAGGCGTGGGGCGGGCCAATTGCGGCGAGGAGACGCGGGGATCGGATGTGTAGGCCAGCTGGTGGGTCTGTTGAGGAGTGGCCGGACCGGGAGGAGCACGGGGCCGCTTGCCAGGGCCGGGTGAGGCAGCAGGAGGAGGGGGAGGTCCATAACCTGTTTAGAGATCGAGGCGATCACAAGGTCAGAGGTCAGGCAATCTGTCTTTCAAACATAGTCATAACATACCGTTCACAGCAGCACCAGGCTGATATCCTCCAAAAGAGCTCTGCGGTGGTTGCGGCGCTCCTTGCTGGGCCGCGGCAGCAGGCTGTTGAAGGGTATGCTGGGGAGGCTGCTGATCCTGGGGAGGGGGAGGGGCAACTGGAAGACCGGGGCCACTACCTCCTTGGTTGGTCATGATGCCACCAAACAGATTGCTAGGGCCGTGACCCAGGGCCGGTGGCGGGGCCTGAGAAGGTCCAGCGTGCTGGGCCGGGCCGGCAATGTGAGATGACACGGGCTGAACACCACGCGATTCAAGCTCGTGTCGCAGCACCCGAATCTCTGCTTCGTAACTACAGTGATGGATAAGGCGTTAGTACAGCTATTGGGTAAGATGAGCCGCCCAAGTAACGTACTCTTGTTTCATCTTAAGTTGTGCCTGTTCCAGTTGATAGACCTTCTGGCGGATCATCTCCATCTCTTGAAGCTGTCCGGTTACTAGGGGTGGTAGAAACCAAGCGTCAGCAGTTTACACCAAAGGGGGAAATGACAATAATAATAATAACTCTGGGCGACACAAGATGCTCTCCATTGCATTAAAACTCCGGAATTCACCCGTACGCCGCTGACCTGCGCCACAAGGTGAAACCCGACGGAAACGCGCCGTGACAAGCAAAGTTCTCGTCGCAAAGCCAATCCAAATAGCACAGAGGACCAAGGAAATAACAAAACATACGCTGATGTTCAAACTCGCCAGTGCTTCGAGACTGATTCTCGAATTCCTGGCGCAGTTGGTCCAACAACTCCGTCAGACGGGAGTTGGGAGCCGGAACCATTCCGCGATGAGTATTATACATAGCGCGAAATATTTGTGTTGTTAATATCCCGTGTTCGCTTGGGCAACAATAGAGGGGTGGACAATCCGAACAACGAGACGTAGGAACGAAAGTCGCTTAGGCGGAAAGTCAGTGGTTGTGGTGGGGGGGGAATGGTTGGTGGTCGACGCCGAAGGGATAAGTAGTTCAACGGCAAGAGTAATCCGCGACTCCGGGGAAAAAAAAAAAGAAGATATGGGCGACGGGAGTCGCTGTTAGGCGACAGAGACTGGTGTGAGGAAATCGATCACCGCAGCCGCATCACAGCGCGCCCCTGAGGACTCGGCGCGGCAACGTGGTCGGAAAGGGGAAAACAGTAGAAAAAAATGGGGGAAAGGATGTTGAATGGGGATAATTGCGCGTGGACGACAATCCGGGGCGGACGATGGATGAAAGGCGAGACGATAAAGGGACGACAAGGGAAGAGGGGAGGAGGAGCAGAAGCTGAGGCTGAAGGAGGAGGAGAGCGAGATGAAGTGACAGTTGAAGGTCCGTTCAGTTCAGGTTCGAGTTCGTTAGTCTTTCTTAGGTAAGGTTCCTCCGGGTCACGCTCGGCTGTTCCGGGTCCGGAGAACCACCACCGCCCAATGGACGTGCCCGCTTTGCCGCCCGAAGCGAGTCCCAAGTAGGCCAGACATTTGAAGTATAGTCTACTTCGTACATACTATATATCAAATTAAAAGTAACATGTTGAGGTATAAATCTATACTCCTATTTGCTTCGTAGTTAAAGGTCTGGAAAGACTCACAATTGACACTCTAGTACCCACTATCTCCTGGAAATAAGCTAACTGACTCGCTGTCGAGACAGAAAAGAAGGTACGGCGCTTAGTGTGACCGTATTGAACATAGACTTCTCACCTAAATGCAGCCATAGCCGCCGCAATACTGCAACAATACAGAAAGTGTGCAACTTGCACATACGTTACTAAACCATATCATCCCGTGACCTTATCAGATCGGCCGGAATTGCGGATGTAGTTTACTCCCCAACTGGAAATACACGTTGGAACTTTTTCCTTTTTTCTTTTCTAGTTTCCTTAGGAAGGGGATAAGGAACACAAATAAATTACTACCTAGTACTATTCAAGAATCCCACTTAAGGCGCTGATAGGACACTTTACAATTTACGTATGTTATAGATCTAATCACTATAGTTAGTTAGATGTAGACAACTATACATTACTCAGTAGTAGACCATCTCCACCCTTTTCACAACAAATCAGACGGAACGGCAGGCCTCGTTCCGCCTGGTGTGATCCTCACGGCCATCTGATAGGCTCCTCCTCCACCAAATCGCAGATGAGTGCCATTCTGCAAATTATATTACTTAACTTCTTCTTCATCTTCATCTTCTTCTCATCTTCTTTACCCCTTCCTTTCTTCTAACTATTCTTCTTCTCGCCAATTTTACATTCTTTCCTTCCCCCCCCTTAATCCCCCGCCCAAATTGTCCAACCTAAAAAGTAGTACTTACCAACAACCACTACTGGCTGGCACTTCAATCATTTTTTTTAAACCCTACTCTCCTCCTTCCCCCTTTCCTCCCCCCGCGAACCATCCGAACTCTCCCCCGATTCTTCAACACCTTGTTCCGCATACCACCCTTATAATATTGTATTATCACCCGCTCAAATCCGGGCACCATGGATATCGCCCTCGAAATCTGGGACACCTTCATTGGTGATCGCCTCTACGCCTCTCTTCTCCCTCTATCTCTTGCCTCATCCGCCTCGCTCCCCGGCTTCACTACCGTCACCAACAGCACCCTGTCGTTCTTTGGCGCAACCCAGCCCTTTGTCTACGAACCGGCTACTCAATTGATTTACTTGGAGCCTTCCAAGTTTGCCTATTTGAGCGCCTGGCCAAGGAACAATATTTATCGTCAGTTCCTTTCTTTCTTCTTGATCGTCTGGTATGTGCACTTGCCTTCTTTTCTCGGGTGTTCGTTCCCCCCCTTCCAATCTTTCCTTTGGCTAACTGTGTGGGCGCATTATGTGCGCCTTGATCAGGATTTTCGGTATTATCGTCTACTTCATTTCCGCAAGCCTTTCCTACATCTTCATCTGGGATAAGACCACCGTTCACCACCCTAAGTACCTCAAGAACCAAATCCCTATGGAAATCGCCCAGACTATGCGCTCAATGCCGGTTATGTCCTTGTTGACTGCCCCTTTTCTGGTTGCCGAAGTCCGTGGCTACGCCAAGCTCTATGATACCTTCTCCGAAGAGCCATTCCCCTACTACAGTATCTTGCAATTCCCGCTATTCATCATGTTCACCGACCTCTGCATCTACTGGATTCACCGCGGCCTGCACCACCCGCTTATTTATAAGACCTTGCACAAGCCTCACCACAAGTGGATTATGCCTAGTCCCTTCGCCTCCCACGCCTTTCACCCGCTTGATGGCTGGTCGCAGAGTGTTCCCTACCACGTATTCCCGTTCATCTTCCCACTTCAGAAGCTGGCCTACGTCTTCCTCTTCGGGTTCATCAACCTCTGGACCGTGCTGATTCACGACGGCGAGTACGTTGCCAACAGCCCAGTGATCAACGGAGCGGCCTGCCACACCATGCACCACCTGTACTTCAACTACAATTATGGCCAGTTCACAACCCTCTGGGATCGTCTGGGCGGTAGCTACCGCAAGCCCAACGAGGAGCTCTTCCGCCGCGACACAAAGAATGGCGAGGAGGAGTGGAAGCGACAGACCAAGGAGATGGAAACCATTCTCAAGGATGTCGAAGGCGACGATGATCGGGCGTACCTGGCTGATTCTCAGACCAAGAAGAACCTGTGAATATGGGGATCATGACCAGTCAATACGGGATCTGTTCTCAACCTCACAGGTCCATGGAGATTATCTCTGTTTCCCGGGCCCAGACTTCACATAACGAGTTCATGGCTTCCCCCTATTTTTCGACCTTCTCACGCTACGCCGCCCTGACTACGTCTTGTATAACACGGACCCTAGTATATTAATTGTTTCAGCCCCCTTTATAGACGTGTATATTAATTCAACCTCGAGTCACTGGTTATGCCCCTGCTTGTGAAGGAACACCGGAATCGTACCGGCCAGTTGTCTGTTTGGTTCGTTTATTTCTTGTTTTCTTTTTGCTTTGTACATATATATGATCGATCAACGGAAAGGGGAGCGGAGATTTCAACATTACATTTTAATCTAAAAATTCACTACATTACGTTATTAATATATGTCCTTGTATATATGTATAGGTGTAGATACAACACCTCTCAGTTGACAAAGGCAGCAGGGAAATACCAAGAAACTCATGTTAGCAGAACATCACAAGAAGATTCAGTGAACTAAAGCTATTCCTTAATTTTTCTTTTCTCCTCTTTAGTGGTTATACTACTCTTTTTGATTTTTAGTTTGAACGCCCTCACCCGCTGAAATTGGTCGAGATAAAACAAGTGCCACAACCTAACTTATGTATGTATACAGAAGAGCGAAGAGAAAAATGGAAAGAAATCCTGGAGTTGAAGATTGAAGGTCTCCTTCCCCAAGCATATCTGATCCGATTACAGCCTGATCCAAGCTCCCACGCTCATTCGATGTCCACGCTCGCATCGGCTTCAGCGATATCCATTTCCCCATCTGCGGGGATACTTTCTGAAGCGCCAGTCTCTTCCGGGGCCGGAGGGGGAGCGACCGTGCCGACAGGAGTAGCTGTGGCCATGGCGTCCGCAATGAAAGATTCCTCGACGCCAGCTTTCCTGCGGAACACTCTGAGCCAGCGCTGGCCCCATTGCCGGATGATTTCATCCTCAGGCAAGTTTCCACTTCCGTCTCCTCTTTCCATCTGTTCGTCGTTGCTTCCGCCGGCCACTGATACGATGGAGTCTTCGATGACCTTGAAAAGGGATTGCATATCAACCTTCTCACGACTGAGCGTCTCATCGAGGACGCTGAGCTGCGGCTCGTAAAGACCCGGCTGAGTACGTGCGGCAACAATCTGGCGCAGGCGGTTGGTGACCTTTCCAACAGTGGCGGAGATCATCTCAAACACGTGGGACTTGGCAAGAACGGTTCCTGCCTCTAGCTTGTCCACCAGCGCCCATTCAATGACTGACAGTGGAGTCAAGATGGTGTAGTTGAGAAGCTTGTCAATGATGTTGATTCCGACGCCGGGCTGGTCGACCCAATACTCCATGACGGAGGTTATAATCTGGCGCCTCGCCTGTGCAGACTGGGGTCCGATGGCCAGGAGTCGTTCCTTGTTCCGTTCAATGCAGGACAGTACATGAGACAGAGACTTGGAGCCAACAAAGCAGATGGCCGTAACGAAGGCATCAGTTGAAGGCAGCAGCGGGTCTTCGACACCGAGAGATCTGGCTTGCTCTTCAATTGCGTTGATAAAAGGCTGGATCTCCTCGTCGCTAGCCTTCTTACGGACCAGTTGCATGATTTCTCTGCCTTCATTCGCATACGGAGTAGCTGAACGAAACATAAATTAGCCAATCCTTGAATCCCAGCCAAAGTCGAGTTTGTAAATAGGAGTGACTGAGAAGAGTGGACCTGAAGCGAAGGAAGGGAAAAACTTACAATCAGACGAGTACTTGAAATCGGGGGTGTCTTTCTCTTTTCCTTCCGTGATCAAGTCTTGGTATGGGTCAGGGAGAGTGCCCCTGATACGCTGTGCAAAGCTCAGCCGGATCTCCTTGTCAAGGGCGCCGTTAATAAAGGCCATCCGGGGGTGAACGAGAGGCAGCTCCAAGTCATCAATCCTGAGCCATTGTTAGCCGATCTGCACTGCATTCTGCCTGCTCATGAGCCTTACCATTCACTCCATTTCCAAGTGAACCCAAAGTTGCTCAGGTGATGAGAGAACCAATCCAAGAATCGATGACTTAGATCCAAATCCATTGTTTCTAGGCTGCGATACAAGAAACGGATTGCACGTCCTAAGCTCGGTGCGATAGCGGCCGGGGCTATCTTACAGCACTCTGTGAGAACCGAGTGGTAGTAAACCAGTTTGTGCTCGGGAGATGGCAGCTGGAATAGTTGAGAAAACACGGCGTCCACAGCAACATCCTCGGGTTTCCAGAGATTAATGTCACCCGGTAGATCGCGCAGCCTATCAAAAGGAGTCGCCCGCTTCACGAAGGTGTGTGGAGTAAAATAGCAGTCAACATCAATCAAGAACTTCGCCGTCGCAATGCGGTTGAAATCAAGAATGTTGATGGTGTCGACAAGGGCATCACGCAGCAAGGAAGATGCGATATCTGATGTAGGAGGGACTGTTTCCATGTCTTGATTCGCGTACACGGAAAGGTACGCCTCAGGGAAAATTGCCCTTGTTCCATTTTTCACCGGACTCGGAACGGTGATCTGAGGGAATACATGCTTTGGCCCGTTCTCATAAGTCTTCGGCTCTGCGCCATTTTCTTGCGATTCTTGCCCCTCTTGTGCTTCCTCGGGCTCTTGTGCATTCAATGCCTCTAGCGCTCCTCTCCATGGCCTAGGAAGACACGCGAGCTCCCAGCCCCGGCCGGACTCTTTCTGTAATTGATTCTGGATGAGGCTGATAACGCTTGGCGTAGCAATTGGCTTTCCGTTCTCAAGGCCGAAAGGATTAACCAGGTCCACAAGAGTATGAGGGGTGGAAGCAATGATATCGGTCTTCTCCAGAAGTGCGGTGGCCTGGGACTCGAAACCGGCTGCTGGGGAGGCCATTACGTAGGGAATGGTGAAAAGGATAATTTTCACCAGCTCCAGACCGATCAACTGTATGCGCATCGTTAGCGAACCTGCGACCCTTTGGGACTGTCGGTTTATCGGCGTCGCTTACATCTTCCGAGGATGCTGTTTGAAGGTCGACAGCGCGCGCAAAGAGCTCTTCCAGTACCGGGAAGATGCCATCCCCTTGGAAGACACATTGGAGACACCCCAGGAACCGCAGAAGAAGCTTAACCTCGCGCCACGCGCCAGCGTCAATGTACTTCTGCAAGCACACGCCTGACCTACTGAGAACGTCGGACACGAGCTCGGATTTCTGAAAATTTGCGATGAGAACTGTCGCGGCAACGAAAGGGATCTTTAGCGGCTGCTCCAAAACACTAGTATAATAGAAACACCGTCAGCTCCGAGCTCGGCGGGGGTTCAAACAGGCCAAAGGGGGGCAGCTAAGCCAGTCAAGCCATACAGGTCAAGCGCAATGTCGACAAAGGAGTTCCTAAACTCCTGATCTTCGTAGTTATCTGCCACACTTTTTGCGATGCTCACAGCGTCATCTTCTGCTCGTCTGGCAGCCTAAAGAACGTTCGCAGTGAGTGCCGGCACTTGCCACACTTTATCGAGTTTTTGGAAGAGGGTATTCGTACAGATTCAGCGATCGTAAGCAATTGCCTCCGGACCTTGACAATAAGCGGTTCCTCGTATCGACGCCTCTGGCGGCGGTCATAGTCATCATCTTCTGCAGATCCCAAGAAATTGTTAATGGTGAGTGGCCACGAGGGGAGCTCCAGCTAGAAATCAAAGACGGAGTCTGGGGGCATGATAGCAATTGGCAAGCAAGCAATTGCACACAAGGACTCGATCACAGCGGAACCGCATGTTTTACTGACCTCTGTAGCGCCTCTTCCGCCCACCACCCCTGGGGCCATGAGGTCGGCGTTCGTAGTCGGCCATCGCTAGCGGGCCTTATGTCCACACGAAATGTCTCGCGCAACGATTGCTTCTGGGTAGAATAAGGAGCCAAACCAAGCTGTAGGCAGCACAGCTTCTAAGGGCGGCAGCAGCAGCGAGGAGCTCTATATCGGTAATGCCGTCGCGATAGGAAGGGCATGTGTCTAAGAAGCAAAACATCAATAGTGCTCAGCTGCTGGTCGGGACTCGGGATCCTCCGTCCCGCTGATTATCTAACCATGTTCCTTCTGTCTTCACAACCAGAGCTCCAATGGAGCCGTGGAAATTGTGCTGCGTTCAGAGAGGACTCAACTATTACTATTTGATATATACTACTTAATGAGAAGGTTCTGACTGTGTCATCTATGTCACAGCTACGGTGGCTGAAGAACATTTGAAACCAAAGTAATACCCATACGCGTATATGCTACCCCAGTAAAACACAAGAGCATACTTGTAACCCATAGAAATCTGCAAGCATGCAAGCCAGAAGAGGTCAAACGAAGAGAAGATACAGAATGCTGTGGTTATACACAGTACGAGAACGAGAGTATCCAGGCAATGTTCTTCGGGGCCTCTAGGATAAATGACTAAGAACAGCAGCAAGCAGGTAAATAGGTGAATCGTCTGGATAGCTTCATGGCAGTCGACGCCAAGTGTATGAGGCTTAGAAGAGAGGGAAGGGGGCGGACTAGAGAGGTGAAGGTAGAGGTAAGAGGAAGGAACCACGAGAATATGAGAACGGAGACGAAGAGATATAAATTCACAGCAGAAACAGCATGAACGGGGCCTCTAGCGCGGCAAGTCGGGAAAGAAGACCTCCAATACCTATATTCAAGCACACTGACAGGCACGCGGTATGGCGCATCCAAACAAAGAAATCCTCAAAGATATCTGACGCATTTGTAGGATATTCATCTTTCTGCCCTTGTGAATAAAACTTGCGGCAATTTGTGAAAAGAGCCCGTTCGATCGAGATATGAAGCTATGCAGACTTGATCCCGGAAGGCAGACTCACGCAATAAGGGTATCACTTTTTTACCTCCCAAGAGCTGTCTCAGACACCTCAGTAACTCCAGGCTATACCATCCCGTCAACCCCTTTGCGTGAAACGGTCATGATCCACTAAAACCTCCCACTCTTAAGAACTTTTTGTGGTCGTCAAGAGTCACAATTCCCTCTGCTCCACCTAGTCTCCCAGAGATCCCGGCACACCTCTCTCCCTCTCCATGGAAACCTTTCTTTTTCTTTTCATTGCTTTTTTCCCTTTCCTTTTTTTGTTGATATTTTGTTTTGTTTTCTTCCATTAACTTCCTTTCTCCTGCTCCTCATGCTCACGTTTCACACTGTCTTTCAGTATTCTGCCATACAGAAGCCAGCTCCCGGATGCCCCAGCCTATGGATTAGGTCTACAGATTCGAATAAACCTTCCCCAGTTCAAGAACCGCCTGATGCATGAAGATAAGCTCGTAGGGCATGACATCAAATTTCCGCAATCAGGTGCAAACATATTTGCACACGTAAGGGCGTGTAGTTCGTCAGATTTGCACGGGTTGACTCAGTCAAGACGCGCTATCATTTCTTCCTTCGTAAGAGGCTTGAAGTTGGTGATATCTAACCCGCGAGCCTCAAGTGCAGGACGTGCATGAGGGGGAATCAGCCGGCTGTTCATTGCGGGCGCGATAGAAAGTTCTATGACAGTGTCAGATCGTCAGTATTGGGGGCGGGGCAACCAAAAAAAGTGGTTTTCAGGGAGACCGACCATGCCTGGAGAAGTCGAACAGATTAGGGAGCTCCCTCGTGGAGCCGTTCGGGTGCCGCGAGTCGGGCAACCGAGTGTTAGGATCCCGAAGTTCGTCGAAGAATGGATGACACATCGCTTCAATTGCTGACAGACGTTGCGTCGGCGTGTATTCCAGGAGGGCGGAGATTAAATCGATGGCCTCATGGGGGGCCCTCCGGAAGACCTGATGGACATCAGCATTTTTAGCTCGAGATTGTTTCCGCTAAGGGATCCCACCTTATTGAAGGGGTGTGGCTTGATCTGCGGGAACTTGTGTTCCATGTAGTTCGGGTTCATGGTGCGAATCTGCTCCCGCGTCGGGGTGCCCAGGACCTTGATGATCTCCACGAGCTGGTCGATTCCGGATTCTCCTGGGAAGAGTGGCTGTCCTAGCATCAACTCGGCCATCACGCAACCAGTAGACCATACGTCTGATGTATATTAGTACATACGCAGAGCCCCTGGGTTGAATTTGAGAGAAATACCAATTTTCGTGGTGTAGTTCGTTGCGCCGAAAATCAACTCAGGTGCGCGGTAGTAGCGGGAGCAAATGTATGAAACATTAGGCTCATTCTCGACAAGAATCTTGGCGGATCCAAAGTCACACAGCTTCAGAATACCGGTGTTCGGGTCGAGCAGCAGGTTTTGAGGTTTTATGTCACGATGGCAGATTCCCTGCGAGTGAATGTAGGCCAGAGAACGGAAAAGTTGGTAGATGTAGAGCTTGACTTCCAGCATCGGCATGGTTGTCTTCAACTTGTTGAAATAACGCGAGGCCCGATACACCGTCTCTGGTACATATTCGAGGACGAGGTTCAAGTACACTTCATCTTTCTATGACATTTCCATGGCATGGTCAGCAGACAAGTAGGTAAAATGACGAGTAAGACGGGTTGCAGCATGAACTGAGGGGAAGCAAGAGGAAGGCAAGCGGTGTTGAAGGGAGAGCGACATACCCTTTCTCCGTTAGAGTAGTAAAATGCCTTTAGTTCTACGATATTCGGGTGGCGCACGATCCGCATGATCTGAAGTTCACGATTCTGAGGGGGGAGGGGGGTTATTGTTAGCGACCGGGTAGGCGATGACGAGGATTGGTGGCCTAGCATACCTTGAACCGCTTGTCCTGGAGAACCCTTTTGATTGCAGCATCTTCGCCGCTGGGCATCATCTTCGTTTGGAAGACGACGCCGAAGGATCCATTGCCAACGATTTTACATTGTGAATAGGAGATCTCCTTGGTTTCTCCCGTAAGTCCATCCTGGACTTTCTCGCGGACGACTTCTATATGATCGCGAACAAGAAGGAAAAGGTTAGCAATCGAGTCCAGCAGATGGGCTCAGCAACAATTGCGTAAAGAACGGCACGTCTCTTACCACCCATGCGCAGACTCGAGAAGACCCCAGGTCTATTCTGTGACATCACGGACGGCTAGTGGGGACAACACCGGGCGGCAACGTGGGCGATGCTATCGAGAATAAGGAGGGCTGGACTTCAACAGCGGATGTCGGGAAGGGACGCAAAAGTAAGGCGTGAGGTCCGTTTTGGGCAGACTGTACTCGGTGGAGCACTAGTTGGGAGGGGTGCTCTGGATGGGCGGAATATCCGAACGGTGGATGTTGAGTGGAGGTGCGCGTGAGATGAAAGGTTGAGAAGCAGGCGGGCGAATCGTAGAAGGGAAGGCTCAGACCAAGGGGACCAATGGACTTGGGGAGCGTGCCAAGAGTTGCAGACACAAGACCTGAGCAATGAACGCCCCAAAGATTGTGAAGCGGGTTTCTTTAGATGAGGGAGGGGGTTGGTGTGGGCAGCGGTGGGTGGTGGAGGGGAGGAGGGTTTGGATAGAAGGGACAAATGTTTCTCGAAGAGAAGGAGAAAAAAAAATAAAATAGAAAGGAAAAGAGAAAAGAGAAAAAAGTGAAGTTATGTGTGAAAGAACCAGCAGCAGTAGCAAGTAGCAGTTTAGTAGTTAAGAGAGTACCGAACCGCAGCTGATTCGAGGAGGGAGGAGTGTAAAGTGTAGGTATTGAATTTCACGCCTCAGCAGAAGTGTGGCAGTGGAATTTCAAGGAAAGGCGGGTAAAATAAGTAAGTGTAGGTAAGAGAAAGCTCAGGCTCTCAAAAGGGAGGGATGGTCGGTCGGAGGAGAAGGAAGTGGGAAGAGAGGATAGTAAGAGAGGAGAGACTTGAGCAGGTGACGTTGATGGAACGACGAAGCCCGAACACGCGAGGGCTGCAGGAACGCGGGAATAAAGCACCGGGAGGAGAGGAAGAAGGCAAGGAACACACGAGCCAACTCCGGGCAAATAAGAGATATCAGTAAGAATAGTAATAGACGTAGTTGACCAGGGAGGCCAGTAAGTAGAATAAAAAATAAAAAAGGTTAAAGGGGGGGAAATAAAAAAAAAGAGAGGGACCTCTCTTTCAGAGAAGTAATAATACTAATAATGAAATCAATGAATCAGGAGCACACGGGCGCTTTTCTGACTCTTGGAGGAAGATACCAATACCAAAAGGAGGGAGAAGATTACTAGCATCCGATCAAAAACCAGCCTGTCTCAATATGTGGTTAAGTTGTTACTGTTCTCTCCCTGTCTGTTACTAGTCCGTTAGGCCCCAGAAGGCAACGTTTGGGTTTGGCTTGGGGTGGAGGAGGGGAGGAGGAGGAGGAGGAGGGGGGCGGGAGTGGTTCAACTTACAGCAGTTAGTAACTTTACCTTTCCCGAAAGAAAGAAAGCCTGGGTAACAACCGATGGGCACGGAGCTATGGCAGTGTGTGGAGAGGCAACAGAGATGTGGATGATGACGGTTGGGATTATTGGTACAGAGAACCTGAGGGATTGCTGTTTATGGCCGCCGGCATAAGAATAACCATTCTTTACACAGTAGCGTTCGTCCTCGAGTAGAGATAGTAGTATTCCCGTTCGAACAATAATGCCCCAGTTGGACTAATAATAATAAGGAGAGCACTTATACCTATAGCCCACCAGCCTAGTCAAGAGTACCCCATATAAAGCTATAGGCATCTTAGCACTCTACTCCATTTCCTTCCATTTTAATCTGATTTTATTTTATTTTTTTATCTTGTTTTTATTATCCCATTCCATTACGGCAACTGGTAGCTAATGATGAAACTCCATAGGCATGAGGGTATATTGTGGGCTCGGCCCCGGAGGGGCAAGAAAATTAAATAGCCAGAATGAAAGAAAATGGAAAATCAAAAATTAAGGGAACTATTGTAGAAAAGGGAAAAAATGAGAGAGACAGAGAGAGCGGCGTAATGAATGGAAATAATGTGTCTGTATACCTAGGTATTGATACAATACAATACCGGATCGGTCGCTCTCTGCCCCAGGTCTTTGCGTCTGGCTATGACGCTATTGCCCTTACCGGAAGCAAGGTACCTGGGTACCGCTAGTAGATAGGCGGTGCGATGCTACTTCTGCCCATCTTAGATGATGCCGCTAAGATATGTCACTATATACACATTTGATGAGGTTTTCTACGTATGATGGTCACTTCCTAGATTCTATATCCTGTACAGTGAAACTGTTCTTGCTCCGCTCCCCACCAAGTGACACACCCCTGTCTGTCAATCGAGAAATAATTGATTGGTATATGTCCCACTTCAAGATTAGAAAAGGAGGCATTTTTGGGTCCGCGGCTGGCGTCATTCCTAGGCCGAATATGAAACGGAACGGTAGGCCCAGAAGTATACAGTAGATAAAACACAAATATCATCAAAACAAGTTACATCTGATGGTAGAGTTGTAACTTGAGCAGATCAGTAGGTCGAGAATAATGATGACGGACTTGAGGTGGAACCATCCAGATTGGGCGGGAGGTAGACAGCTGCTGCTGGGATTGAGAGAATGAGGGCCCATTCCTAATGGGCATATGACCTTGGCTCCGAGCGCTTGGGTTCGAGATTTAGCATTAATATTGCCGTTCAATATCTGACTATCTAGTGGTGCTTAAAACGGGCGAGTGGTGCATCTCCATTCCCGAACACCCTTGGATCGCAATAGTAATGTGTCTCATTAGTTATGTTGGGTTGTTAACTCCCCCACCAATACAAGCAGACCACGCTCGGGATCAATGGCCTTGATTCCTACCATTCCTGGCATCGCATTTTACAGGGGGTGGGCTAGAACAAGACCAGCAAGACCAAATCTTCCTTGTCCCTGCAGTAGAGAAAGGAGGGGTTGGTCAGGAGATCTCCGTAACTAACTAACTAGCAACCACGGCGGTACTTCTGAGTTTGTACGTAAGTGATGGAAGAGAAACCAACGCTCTTCTAGGGATCGGTGAGTCGCGCGCCTCAACAATCTTTCCTCCCTATCTGGGGACGAGAATGACCTATATCGACATTAGGGGCGTATCTAGTGTATCTTGAAAGTCATATCCGTTGAGCTCAATAGCTAGCTACAACTAGCTCTAGGCTTTGGAGGGATCCAGGCCTTTCAAACCATCTCAGAACTTCTTCCCGCGGCCCGTAGAATGCCGATCGGGAAAGCCAAAGGCGAGCCACAGAAGAGGTGCCTGGATCACTAGTACCTCCCATCCATGTCATAGCCCGATGAAGATTTCAGACATGGACAGTAAAGTAAGTAGGTCGTGAGGTAGGAGGTCCACTGGGCGGTTCCGGTGACAGGCAGGGTAGTTCTGCCATCATGTGCTGCCATTGGCCCCTGGGTGTCAAGTGACCAGCCGCGATTTTCACTGGAAACCCGTTCATTGGCTACCCGTACTATTGCATACGTATGGTAAATACAGATCAAGCCACCCAACCCAAGAAAAATGACGGAAAACTAGGGTTAAGTGCTAAGTGCTAAAAGGTAGGATAGTAGTAGTGCGGAGGAAGGCGGGTGTGTATTCGGTCGCCGCATATTTGACCAGGATCTAGACTTCAACGTATTTGGAGGGCGGGTGGGCTGCTCACCAGGGCCGGCTGCATATGTACTCCTGCTGTACTCTTGACTCTTACTGCGGTCGGGTTTGAGGTTGGCTTGGAATCCTCTCGGGAGGACTGGCCATAAACATGTCACCATGCGACTGTTTATGTCCGACGCCACAGGTACAGCAACAAAGGATGCTTGAGCCTATGTCAATACTGCAATGACGTAGCAATAATCACCATCTCAATACGGGATCATAAGGGCATCATGTCTGACCAGTGTCGAAAATAGGCCAATGCATAACGCATGTGTAGAGTCCAGAGTCTTGGCTCAAGTTCTTACGGAGTAGGAAAAGTATACTGCAAACGATCTGGATGCAGTGGGCGATGCCTTGCCCACGTGCACTTTCGTGGTCCATGCTCATCGTGTCCACGCTTGAGTAGTAGACCAATACTTGTAGCCGTTGAGTATTCTTGGTAGTCTATTTACTACATCGTTGAGATTCGTACTTCCTGAAGCGCCTCAACAGAAAATGAAGTACTCAGTCGAGGAAGTACTTAGCTGTATAAATTCGTACCGCATGATGCAATTGCCACTCTGCATTCATCCGAACGGTCTCTTGTAAGCTCACCCATCGCTTTGCATGGGCATGTTGCTTAGCGGCAATAAACTCTCGTCGGGTTACAAATCTATCGTATTGGAAGCGAATGACATATCACAAATTTACATCATCCAAAAAAAAAAGAAGAGTCACGGGATGAGAACAGACTTACACTACTAAGTAACTATCAGAGACGACGCCTCTACAGCCAACCCCACAATGACTAGGGCAAGCGCATATGGTACTAATGATCTATCCACTTAGTACTAGGAGCAGCTAATGTTGGCCTTCTTAATATAGTAGCAAGGGTCATTGTAGTTCTGATAGTAAAGGCGATCATGTGAAGCTCATGTTTCACACGTTTAGCTGTCACCGGTAGCTCAAAGAGACAAAATCCTCCGCCTTTTGGAATTTTGCTTTTTCCTCAATACCATTTTCCAGATTTCTCCTTTTTAGTATTCCGCTTTATAAGGCTTGGCATGTATGCATCTCGATCGTGTACGACCGCCCGACATACATGGATTTTCACTCATCGGCTCAACACAACAGTTGTCGGACTATCTAGAAACGCTCTGTGCCGTGTCCTAGCTCCCTTACCTCCTCTATCCTTGCAGCTTGCTTCTTCAGAAACATGGACATAAGTAGGTTGCTTATGAGACTCACAGAGGCATGTCGGGATTGGAAATTGGATACGATTGGACATCTCTCGCATTTGTTTTCTGACTTGTTTCAATAGTAGCTTAACCGTCACTGAACTTTGGGGCGTAAGAATAGCAAGAACACTTACACAGAGAACCAGCACGGGAGATTATGCAAACCCCTTGCTGCGCAAACTTGCAAGCGTATCAGCTACTACAGTCAGTAGGTCTCAGCAGACCATAATCTCAGATAACACGACTTGAAAAACTCCTACTTAAGATTGAGAGCATGCCATTCTTGAGCCATAACCTTCTCATTTGCCACCTTATCTACATCAACTGAATTTACATGAGGGACTAATTGCAGCCACATACCAAGCTGAGACAGGGAAGGGCTTGAAAAATCTAATGTTCGGAGGCGTCGGGGTAAGCCACTCGGAACTCATCCAGGTGTGTCGTCGAATTAAAGACGAGGTCAGAGTGTATGTTGCATATTGACAAAGGGTAGAAAATGTCAATCATAATAACATTAGGCTCTTGCGTTCATGAGCTGTAGGAGAAGAATGGATGTAGAGGAAGGATAATAGACTAGTCGAGCTATCGGTAGCTGTGCTGCAAACCGAACTCGAGACCACGCACATCCGTTGGGTTCATTCTTCTTCTTTTTTTTCCCCCTTTTTATTTTTCTCTACGTATCTAGCATCAAACATACATAAGTATTTTATATGCGGGCTATAGCTCCGGTGACACTGCAGACAGTCTATACATCTCATTGAACTTTGCTGGGAGGGGGGGGGTTGAATATAAGCTGAGCATGCACGTACTTGGGAGTAGGTACCCAATAACATACATACCACATGTGATTATCTCTTTGCTGATGCTTGACGTACCTCAAGTTTCGAAATACAGATACAATACCTGGCATTCACACTAACAAGTATCATATAAGAATTGCCCCACATCGACTCAATGGTACCTCAAAAAGGACCAAACTGATTGATGCACATAAGAAATCCTCCTGTGCGTATTTGTGCGCTTGGTGCACCACAGAAACTGGCAGGCTGAGAGTCTGGGAGTGCTATGTATGCCTCGACAGAATATCGATAATTGTCTAAAATGAGGCCTAGTTGAACCCACCGTGACTAGCTAAATAAGTTGTTTACAGTCGAGGGGTCAGGTGATTGTTAAGAAACGATACGAGAGAAAGATCTACCAAACCATGACTTTGTGAATTCAGGTGCAGGCAATTTTGTTCATAGGCTTTGGATTAGGCTCTACTAGGTACAGCCTCACCCTGCCACTGTGCATACCATCCGACATACCATACCCATCAACAAAGAGAGACAGGCAATATTACCATGGCTAACAGTTCCTACGAATCATGAAACATTATTAATATGTAGGGCTCTTTCTTTAGGGCCATTGCAATCATGAGGTGGGTTACCTCATTCACTGATCCTTGGCTCTCGTTTTCAGAGTTTGGCCCGGTCGGCAGGCAGCTAAAAGGCATGCTGCTTGGTTACTGCGGATCGCCGGGGGGCCACACAGCGTCAGCAGATCACATTCAACTGGCTCAAGTTGTTGGTGACTTTTTTCTTTCTTTCTTTCTTTTTTTTTTTTTCCCCCCGAGTTACTCTCAGGTGACTGCAGCTTTGCTGTCTCGGTGAGGCAGCTCATGTAACAACCATTGGCCACCAAATGGTCAATTCTACCACTGCTTCAGATATCCCTCCATAGTTCATGATGTGATTTTCGTGAAACAGACTAGGGGCCCTGCTGGGACACAAGTGATACCGAGTTCTTAATTAGTAGTTCAGACTCAATGATGGTTTACTATCTGATAATGATGAGGACTGCTGCAGGCCAACAAGCAGGGGTAGAACGGTAGACCAGTAAAATGGATGACATCGATGGCTTTGTTTTCATCATTGTTGTTTCAGAAAGGCCTGCTGCAATTTATGCTTTACCTCCTCGGTCGTACTATGTAGGCTGAGAGCCTGTTATGTCCGCAACGTTGAAACCCTACTACTAAGGTACATATTGGCAGGACTATATCACTCACAGCGTTGATATATGTGAACATTTGGTGTCCACCACTACGACTAGTACATTTCTCAATACCATCAAGGCTTGTTTCTCGGAAAGACAACCCTGTAGATGTTCGGCAGGAGGATCAAAGAAATGTGCCTGCCTTAACCGAGATCAACATCATAACCAGCCCAGCCCCCCCCCCTCCCCCCAAAAGTATCCGAGGTGCGTTTTCGGCCATCTCCAAGGCTGAGCCAATAGCGGTAGCTCGGCACTTCGTTTACTTAGTATCGTCCAGGGCATGAACCCAGCTCTACTGTGTACCAAAGGACAGATGTACCTGATCTTATCACAGAAGTCAAACCCTGCCTTGGCCATCTTGTCCATGAAACCTGGCCCTATAGCAACACCACATTTGTGTCTCTCAAAGAGTCAAGATTGCTCCGTATGTTGTGTCATCTTGGCTATTGCCCTTCACGGTAGACTTTGGGAAGAATTCAGCCGCGGAAACCTGTTCCTTGTGTCCCGAGATGCCTTTTGTGTCAGCCAGATCAAGCGTCCAATAAGACTGGGGTAGTTATTTAGGTGTCTCTCCCCCCCTTCTCTTTGAGCGTGAGAGTTACTTGGGCGACCATTGAAGGACAATCACAGGAGCAGGAAAAGTGGAAACAAGGGAACATGACCCAATGACCACCACTGTTATTGAAATCAACAATGAAGAACCCCCAAGAAACCCACCACACAAGCAGGTCCAGCACTAAGGACGAAGAGCGAAGGAGAGGGACGGGGGGGAAAGAGAGTGCGAGCGAGCGAGATAATTTCATGTCCAACCGAAGAGATAGGGAATGATGTCACCGTGGGGCAACTGTTGGCCTTCTTTCCGCCAGCAAAGGGTCATAGTGAACCTTCAACCATGGGTTTCTCCTCGCATTTAGACCCAAGGATTGCCACCAGCACGAGGCCCAACCAGTTGGGGTTTTTGTGAGGCCTGATGAGCGAATCGGACCTTGGTGGGTAGTAGGACCATGTAACCGGGTCTGATTCCGTGATTTAATCTTTTCCAGATCTCGAGCTAGGAAAAGGTGGAAGGATAGGACACTGTAGGTGAAAGTAGATAGAATGGAGGCTAAAATAGCTGCTACATTGGGGGAGTAGACAGCACTGGAGTCTCCAGAGTGAGGAGAGACCGGGGGGAAAAGCGCAGTAGTGCAAGACGTGTGTGCCATCGGGCGGGATTGAAATTACATGGGCTAATGACCGGGCACGACGGCTCTACTTCCTTTCCGACTCTCCGTGACGAATGTAAATCGTCTAGGTTATCTTGATATATTTCATGTAGTACCATCTTTATGGGCCCTAGACTCGCGGGGCAAAAAAAAAAAAAAAATATCTGCGAGGCAGTTGACCCTGTAGGTACTACTGTGTACTAAGTATTCCCGTTTTCTATTATTCTATACAGTAAGGAGATGCTTGCATTAGGTCGTGTAATATTCCACTCTTGATGGACAACGAAGACTCCATACCTCCTAGTACTTACTACCCACTAAGTCCCTCTAGAGTCTAGAAATTCATTGAGGATTTAGTCTACTCAGGGCACAATGCCATCACCAGGCACAACAGTAACTAAAATGCTGTATCATCCACCAAAAATCAAGGTTGCCCTACTACGTATCTAACAGTGTTTAGTATCCCTCGAAGTCACCTGCCCAACACAGCTTATAACGATGGAGTAAGAGAAAATGGAGTCCCCTCACACTAACTACGGAGTAAAGGTGGAGAATACTAACCTGCGTGCCTCCAATTCCCAACTAATCCACTAGTCCAGAATATTGCCTAATTACAGCCAGACCATAATTATAGAGAACCCACCAGATTCCCACTTAAGCGTGACACTATCATCCCAGTTTGGCCCCTGCTGCTCCGTAGGAAAAAAAGGGTAAAAAAAAGGAATGGTGTGTTTGGGTCAAACAGACGACCACGCTATCTTTTTAGCGTCCAAGACGGCGTCTTTGCTGTGGCGGGCCAGAGAGTGAGAGAGACTGAGTTGAGTTGAGTATACTGTTTTTGGTAATGGGCTGGAGAAGTGAATGGATCCTTTATCCTTGTATCTGCATGACATTATCTACATATGGTAGTTTTGTTACATGACTGGACGTTGCTCACCCGCAAGAGGTATATTTACTTGACATTTACTAGTATAAGTTTATTCATCATCTTTCCTTTTTTAGTTGTGGCTCTGATTGACAACCAACTATCTAGATAATCATCGTGATCGTGGTTCTGGCCTCTTTAGTCCTCCGCTGCTCTTCCTTTCCCACTTTTCCTGTCTTACTGCTAAATCACTTCTTTGTTACTCTGTCGTCGGGGAACTATTATGATCGTCTGATCTGGCAGTCACTTCATCGAGCTACAACTATTGGCAATAACCTTCGTGTAGCAGTCACGAGGTGTCAGGGCGTGCAAAGGTCATGCTCGTGGAAATATCCTCGCTACAGGTTCATAGCGCAAAAGTGGCCGCTATTTTTGTTGGGGGAGATGTGTTGGCGCAGAATACGGGTATTGCCAGGAGACATCTCAGGAACCCTCGTTCGGCAATGGCATACGAGATGAGGGAAGGTGCCCCCGATGCAGCGTCGGTTATGTCCCGTGAAATTGATAAAATCTTGCTCTTACTCCATTCGTTTTCAAAAGGTCTTTGGCTAACGCAGGTGACCCTGATGAATGACCCGGGTCCCTCAGCGACGCAAGGAGTCCATCCCATCACAAGGTCCGTCACTCTCACTTCGATTTTCCATGTCATAAGAAGCAGAACGTGTTTTACATTGCCCCATCTATGATGCGTTAAGGATAAAAAAACAAACACCGCAACAGCTTTCCGCAGATGATGCTTCCATGCATGCCTAGCAGTCATGTCCATCGGCCAAAGGTTGCCGTCGAGATAAAAATGATAAGAAAAAGTAGAACAGCGGGGAAAAAAAAGAGACAGGGGTACATTCATAGATGAAGGCATAGACAAAATCGAAATGATATCTCGACTGGACCGAAGATGGATCTATACAAAACTTGGTTCCGTGGCGCCAAACGACTGCCTCCCTGGACCAGCAAACCGCATTCGTGGGGATAACCGATGTGATACACCATCGTCCAAACATGCACATGGAGAGAGAAGAGCTACTAAAACAAATAGTGAAAAAGGTATAAGCCGAGGGCGGATGCAGAGCAATAGCTTCTGTCCTCCCACTTTCAGGTGGGCCCCATTAGCCCCAGCTGCACGTCAGAGCGTGCTTAGAAGGGAGGAGGGACCATGTCCTCAGGGCTCATCTTCTCTTGCTGCTCCATCAGTTCCTCGCCCGCGATCTCAAGGGAAACAGCAAGACCGAGCTTGGCCGTTTGCTACAAAGAGAACAACATGTTAGTCACTAATCATCCACCTGGAATGAAGGGACACTGCAGGAAGTGAAGCTCACCTTGGCCTGATCGATCTCACCGGCAAAGGTAAGAGCGATGGGCATAGCTATCCGCTTCTCCAGAAGGCAACTGACCTTTCCGGTGCTGTCGACCTGAGCACGGAAAGTGGAAGCACGGAAGTCGTACTTGGCGCCAATGGCAGTGGTGCCGTCACGGCTGGGACCACCCATGAGAGCAGCAGCAGCGTTAGGAGCGAACTGGAGGTTCATGTCAACACCAGCCTCAACACGCTCGGAGAGCTTCTTCCAGTAGGAGGCGGTGATGACACCCTGAGCCTGCAGCTGAGCACTGGCAATCCAGTCGGCAGTCTTGTAGCGGGCACCGTAGGAGAGAGCAGATTCAGGACGAGCGTTCATGGCCTGGCGCTGCCAGATAGCCTCGAAACCAAGAGCCAGGTTGGGAGTAACAGACTGGAGATAGCTTCCGACGAAGATACCGGTAAGACCGCCCTCCAAGTAAGAAGGGTTGAAAGCCTTGAGAGAGGCGGAGAAATCGTCGCCGGTGTAGTCATTATCAAGCTGCATCAAGCCCTGGCCACCGGGCATGATCTGAGTGTTGGTCTTGGTGACAAACTTGGGGGTCCAACGGTAGTTGCCGACAGCAGCGAGACCTCCATCGCTTCCGAGGTTGCCTTGCATGAAGACCTAAAGTCCCAACGAGAGAAATTGTTAGCCACCTACACAGATTATATATTCAGAGGTAACATAGAACCATTGCACCTTACCTTAGGACTTCCGTACATGGCGGAGAAGTTGTATGGGGGCATGTTGCCGGATCCGCCCATGGAGAAAGCATGCGACACACGGAACAGAGGAGACATGCCGAAAACCTTGGTCAGGTCCGCCCGGAGACCGGTGAACATGAAGTTGGACAGCAGAACATCCTTCTGCACCTCCCGGGAGATGTTATCCAGGGTGCCAGGGTTGGGAAGGCCGAGGGCGGCCCTGCGCTCGGAGAACGAGGTGTATGCATCCTTGAAGGCCGCGGCCACGGAATTGTCCGTGAGGAAGGAAGGCAAAGCTAGAGAGTCGGACATTATGAAGTCTGAGGAGATATTAAAAGTCGTTATACAGGATGGGAGAGAAACGGAGGATGATCGTTATACGCGGTTCGTCCTTGTTGGGGGGAGGAAAAGTGAAGAGACCTCGTTGAGACCAGCCCGGAAATTGAACCTGGAAAGGCGAAGAGCAACGTGAGGAATAACACGACGCTCTTGCTAATTGAGGAGTGAAGGTTGTGTCCGACCTGCTCTGGGGAGTTGAGAGGAGGGAGGTTGAACACCAGGGCAGATGGATTGGGGGAGGGAGATGGATGAGATGGTGATGGGGAAGTTCAGTTTCCAGGCGTTCTTTCGACTGCCAGAGCTTTCGGCTTGAAAAAAGTGACTGGCGCCTTTCCGCCCCGGCTGCGCTGGGCCGTCGCTGTGCTGCGCCGTAGTCACTGACTCCCTCAATGTAGTTTAGCCCGCTTCGGGCTGCGCCGGGATTGGGATCTTTAGTTTGGCCGGCGATGATATAATCCTCGAAGCTATCTAGTAACTAACTAGTTCATCTCCCTTAATTCGTGAAGAAGAGAAGAAGAATAAGAAAAAGAAGAGGTCTCACGGATCTTATATCATACTTTTCGGAAATTTGTTGTGATTCAAATTGTCTCGACTTTGTCACAAGCCCTTCCTATCTCTGTCTCTCTCTTTCTTTTTTCTTTTCTCGGAGACGAGCAACCAATCGGGTGTGGATCGGTCTATAGTTTATACCACCGACGGTGTACAGCTCTAGTACACTACTAACTAACTACTACTTACTACTACTTGGTAGTCAGGTAGTCACATCACTGACTTACTGACAGTTACAACAACTTGATTTGTCTTTGCTGCCGCCCGATTGGGCTGTCTTGCTTTTTTTCCTGAGAGTGTCTCCTTGCAAAAAGCAGTACTTATTACTTCTACCACCTAATCCTCCGTCATTACTGGGACTTGCTTTTGTGCGGGGATGTGCTGAGCGCCTTCCTTCGTCTCTATTGCTCTCTACCGATACCCCTCGTTAGCCCAGCCCAAGCTTGACTCTACTATTCTTCCTTCTCCCCGAACTATTCCATCCCATCCCATCTCGCCATTATTATCATTACCGCCATGGATACGTTACTGTAAGCTCGACTCAGTCCTTCCTTCCTCGATATGTTTCGCTTCTTCTCCGAATCGTCCTGCTGGGTCCGGAGTACTTGCGATACCGCTGAACCTTTCCTGATTATCGATTCCACTCGCTCTAACGTACTCCTAGAACCGCGGATATCGTTGCCAACTCCCCGCGATTTCGGCGCAAGTCGTCGACTTTCGTCGATGCAATTCACGACCTGCCTGAAAAGGCCGATTTGGCTCCCGCGCAGCTCTACAGCACCGAATCCGGCCGACTCTTCCACTCCGGCCGCATTGTCATCATCACGGTAGGATTACCGGCAAGAGGCAAGACGTTCGTTTGACCAAACCCATTCGTCATTGGTCCACTCCATTCATTAACCTTTGGTCAGGCATATGTCGGTCGCTCTGGCACGTTACCTTCGCTGGTAAGTACACCATCCGGCCCATGGCTCTATTGCTAAGCAGAGCCGAATTGACATCATCGCAGGTTAGGTGTCAAGACAAGAATATTCCACCTCGGCGATTATCGACGTGCTACCATCCCCTACGGCCAAGATATCCCTGATGACTACTTCTTTGTCAACGGTACGCGATGGCCTCTATATCCACGAAGACGTACCGTGGCCGGCCTGAGGGGCTGACCACTTTTATTTTAAACAATTTCGCTTGCTAATCGAACATATAGCGTCGGCTTCGTCTGTGCTCCTACGGCAGAAGATTGTTAAGCGATGTCGCGAAGATATATACCACTTCTTGAATCATGAGAATGGGCAGATAGCGATATACGATGCAGTCAATCCCATCGCTTCGGGACGACGGTCACTCGCCAAGGAATTCTCCAAGCATGATATAGAGGTACTCGAAATCGACCTACCCTTAATATCACACATTTGCTAATTCTGCCCTCCATGGAAATCCAGACTCTGTTCATTGAATCGTGGTGTGACGATGAACGCATTATCGAGGAGAATGTCCGACGGGTCAAGATATCCTCACCCGACGTACGTGTAGCTACCATGGAACCCCGATTCTATCGCGCATACTCACCCTCGGCAGTACGTAGGGTGGTCTTCAGAAGACGCGGTCAAACATTATTTGACCAGGATAGCTGCCCGTATCCCCCAATTCCAGACTATGGAGGAGACGGACCTCAATTACATCAAGGTATCTGCTATATCCTGCATGATGCGGCTTCCCTTTCGCTAATTTCTCACCAGATGATCAACGCAGGTGAACGTCTGATTGTAAACAACAAAAGCTTTGGCTATCTCTCTAATCGGATTGTATTCTACCTCTTGAACCTCCATATCAAATCAAGACACACGTATTTTGCCAGAGTCAGTCTGCCTGTTGCGACGCATATTGACGGGAGATCTTTAATATACTGACGAAAATGTGTGTGTGACTAGGCCGGCGTTTCACTGGAAGCAGGCTCATACAAAGCGGATGCCTCACTCTCCGAGCAAGGAGAGGAGTACGCCAAAAAGATGACAGAGTGCTTGCTCCAGCACAGGGAGGCTGAAAGACAAGCTATGGCCGACCAAGGGGAGAAAGACTACGAACTAAAGCCGCTGACAGTCTGGACGTCTACGCGACGGAGGACAGTCGAAACCGCCAAGTACCTCCATGAGAAAGGATACAAAGTACGGCAGCGATCACAAATGAGCCAGTTGAACCCTGGGGTATGCGAGATGATGTCGGAACGGAAAATCCGCCAGGAGTATCCGGACGAGGTGGCGAAGCATGATCTTGACCCCTATCACCATCGTTACCCTCGTGCAGAGGTAGGCCGTGTTCTTGTTTGCGTTTAGTCATGGAGGGTTCCGAAACTGACTATATTGGTAGTCCTATCATGACCTTGCGGTACGGCTGGAGCCGATTATCCTGGAGCTTGAGCGCGAGCAGAATGACCTCTTGATTATCGCGCACGAGAGCGTATTAAGAGTGCTTTATGGATATCTGATGGCATGCAATGCCGCCGACATTCCATTCCTGGAGTTTCCACGGGACGAGATAATTGAAGTGAGGCGATTGTTACAGGTTTAACGGCGTTGAACACCTCAGCTAACTGACTTCTTCAGATAATACCCGAAAGCTATCAGAACGAGGCGCGCCGAATCCACATCCCTGGTCTACCCAAAGAGATCATCCCTGGCTCACCCGAAGACATCAAGATTCCCGTCCCGCCGAGTGGGATGATGACCCCACTGGCTGGGGGACTTGGCAGCCCAAAGGAAGGCCTTGCAACGCCGCAGAGCGGCCTTCGAACTCCTCGGGAGCCCGAGAGGATCTCACAGCAGCATGTGGAAGATGTTGTCTAGATTCGCATTCCATCTTGTATATAGGACCCCGCGACCGCTTGCCCGTAGGAGTATCGTCGGTACGATTGTGAACGTAGATAGTCATTAGCGCTAGCCCCCATGAAGCGTAGAAACGAAGACAATGTTATCCTTCTGCTGAAGTTCGTAATTCTCCTCGCCTTCGAGCTCCCAATCAGCGTCGTTGATGAGGACCAAGATTCCCGGTCGTCTGTCGCACAAGGTCAGCCTGATCGCGTTACACTGTATTCCCATGCGATGAGATGGAACGTACACATTGCCTTCCAAAATGAACAATTCCTGCCTCTGATCCTTCATGTAGTTCTTCACCAGATGACCCAGGAGGTAGCTGATAGTTGGCCGGCTGCCGTCGTCAAGGTGCGAAGGTAGGGTGACGTGGTGTTTGCGCTCGTTAGCAAACAGAATCTCTAGACCACCTCTGTTTGTGCAAACCAAGCCAAGTCAGTCATGAGTAGAAGCCTGGGGTGATTGCATGATAAGGGTGAGAGCCGAACGTGAACTCAACGGTAATAGCAATGGAACCGGCGCCATCTTTGCCCAGCTCAGGGGCTCCAGGGTTCGTGGCCATGTTATTAAACAAGAGAGAGATGTATAACTAATGCCCTAGTAAGGCGAGGTAATGAATTGGTGATTGCGCGGGCTCGTCAGGGCTCGTGGACAAGGCGTTAGTTATTGCGGCGAGGATGGAGATGGAGGGGTTGGCAAAAGACGGGGTCCGGATTTCTCGCAGCTTATCGATAAGCCGCCCAGTTTGCCGGCACAAAAAGTCGGCTGGCTGTGCGATCCATTCGAACATGGTTGGTTGGTGACGAACAAGCCCACCCCTCACTCTTACTTCCTTCCCTGTCGGTGGCTCTGTTGGTCTGACTGATCTTTCTTTAAAAATAACCTAAACTAATTGCTCGAACTTCCGACTTGGACGAGCTTCATGGTCTCCATCACGACCGAGTACATCAGCGTCGGGGGCAATAGGCATCCCGCCGCCGCCGATTGGGACGTCCAGTCAGGCGTGCTTGCCTTTGGCGCAGATAACAATGTAGCTCTCTGGGATCCTCGAGTAAGTTACTCCTCAAGATCCGCTTGTTTGCTACTGAGATGGTGTTAGTTTGGATACTGATGGTGGGGCCTTGGGTGATGATGTAGGAGAGCTCCCAGCGCGGGGTCTATTCGCTTCTTGTCGGCCACACCGACAAGGTCAGTGTCGTTCGGTTCTACACATGCCCTTCCACCGGAGCGAGACTTCTCTTGACTGGCTCTGTTGATCATACGGTCCGGTTATGGCGCCCCGATTCAGAAAACTCCCGCCAATTCGTCCACGCGCATACTTTGGAAGGACATACCGGCTCAGTCAATACCATCGCTATAGCTGAAGGATTAGACATCGTCGCATCGGGCGCAGCTGATGCTACTGTGAAGATATGGAAGATCAGCACGCAGGGGGAGCCGAAGGGCGAGCTCTTGAGATCTATTCCCATGAAGCCACGCTTCTTTCCGTTGGCTTTGGCGTTGACACCGCTTCGAACGGAGTCGAATGATAGACCCGTGGCTCTGGCGGTGGCAGGGACCACAAACATCGTGCAGGTATATGTAGCAGAGAACACTCTTGTCGACCCCGATTTTAAGCTTGCGGCTGTGCTGTCTGGACACGAGGCGTGGGTGCGCTCCTTGTCTTTCACGTCGGATAAGCAGAGCAAGACGGGTGATCTGCTATTGGCCTCGGCCAGTCAAGACAAGTATGTTCGACTCTGGCGATTCCAACGTGGAGAGGTTACTCAGGCCACGCCGGCGTGTGATGACGATCCTATGCTGGGTGGCTTCGAGCCGACGCTATCGAACAAGGCGCATCAGTTCACCGCGGCGGGGACCAAATACTCGGTTACATTCGAAGCTCTGTTGTTCGGAAACGAGGACTGGATTTACACGACTGCGTGGAACCCTGACCCAGAGCGCCAGCAACTTCTTACTGCTTCGGCAGACAACACATTGACCATTTGGGAACAAGATCCGGTCTCGGGAGTGTGGCTTTCTGCCGAAAGAATGGGAGAGATTAGTGTTCAGAAAGGTTCCACTACAGCTACTGGTAGTACTGGTGGGTTCTGGATTGGTCTTTGGGCCCCAGACGGCAAGCAAGTTGTAAGTCTGGGCCGCACTGGAAGCTGGCGCTCGTGGAAGTACGATGCGGAAACCGATATGTGGGCGCAGTCCCTGGGTATCTCCGGGCACGTGCGGTCAGCCAATGGGGTCCAATGGGAGCCTACTGGAGGATATCTCTTGTCGACAAGTGCGGATCAAACGACACGTCTGCATGCCCAGTGGCTGCGCGATGGACTGAAGTCATGGCATGAATTTTCACGACCTCAGATCCATGGCTACGATTTGAATTGCGTGGACACTCTGGGCCCGGCTCGGTTCGTGTCCGGTGCCGAAGAGAAGCTATTGCGAGTGTTCAATGAGCCTGGGCCCATCGCACAGCTCCTAGAGAAGCTTTCTGGCTTCAAACAGACGACCGAAGGAGCACTACCAGACACAGCACAGATCCCCGTCCTGGGATTGTCGAACCAGGCGCCGGCCGATGATGCGCCTACAGGTGAAGACGGAGTGGAGGGTGAGGAGGTTGGAAAAGCTCAGGCTAATCAGGCGCTTTTGGCGGAATCAAACCAACCGCCATTGGAAGATCAGCTGGCCCGCTACACATTATGGCCAGAGCATGAGAAGCTGTATGGTCACGGATACGAGATCTCAGCCGTGGCCGTCAGCCACGACCGCACACTAATTGCCACCGCTTGCAAGGCGAGTTCGATTGATCATGCCGTGGTGCGCCTGTACGACACGTCGGACTGGCACGAGATTCGTCCATCTCTTGCCGCACACACCTTGACCATTACTAGTCTCGCTTTCTCCAGTGACGACCAGTACCTTCTGAGTGTCGGGCGTGACCGGCAATGGGCTGTTTATCAACGTAGCGAACAAGACCCCTCTACATTCTCCCTTCTAACTTCGAACCCCAAGGGCCACTCCCGAATGATCCTCGATGCCGCATGGGCACCTGCGTCGGGCAAGCCCATCTTCGCAACCGCTGGCCGGGACAAGTCAGTGAAGCTGTGGCAAATGACCGAAGGCTCTTTCGAGTGCAAATCTACCATCCCGCTGACAACGCCTGTCACTGCACTGGCGTTCCTTCCGCAGATATACAACAACTCCTTCTTTGTGGCCACGGGCGAGGAAAGCGGGGCGGTGTCTGTCTACCAGGTTGCAGTCGACAGCCTGGAACCCAGCCATCTGTCAAGTATCGACAAGCTTGCATCACCTTCGAAGGCGATCACCCAGCTGTCCTGGCGGCCGGTTCCTGATGCCGACATACGGAATTTTGCACTGGCGGTAGCAAGCGAGGACACTTCAACTCGGATATATAGTTTTTCGGACATGGTCTCATAACCAAAAAGGCCATATATGTACAGAACCAAAAACTAAATGAGCAGGGAAAAAAGAAATTATAATACCATGGGTTGAAATCTTGCGTAATGTTGAAAGCCCAGACTCCTGAAATGTTGAATATATCCCTCCCGAGTCTAGAAATCCATCTAGAGACACAAATAGTTGAATGATGCTCCGAACCCCTGCTATGCATATCCAGTGATAGTGGCTGTTGAACCAATCATGTTGAACGATGCCAAAGAAAGAATATAAGAAGAGCAGATGAAACAAATGAAAAGGCGCACTTGCATGTCATCACGCAGCAGGTCGCTTTTCCAAGCCATACCCGCCCAAACCTTCCAATGTCGGGTAAGTCTTAGCCTGACTAGTAGACCCATTTCTCGGTCCCCTAGATTGCAAGTCCTCCTTGAGCCACTTCAGCACGAGCACACCAAGCTGACTATTCTCGGAAGACTCCTTAACCTCCTCGCGGAACTTCTCAATGGGACCCCACTGACGCACGCTTCCCAAATGCATATGGACAAGGTGAGTAGGCCACAGCGACAAGTTATCCAAGATATGGGTCGCATAAACGATAGTGCAGGGTCTGATCTCGGTCTCACGTTTAAGGAAGGCCAGGAAATTGGCGCGAGAGAGGAGGTCCAGATCGACGGTGATTTCATCCAGGAGGAGGACTTGCCAGGGCCGGAGGAGGCCCATAGCTAGCTGAACGCGACGACGTTCGCCGTCCGAGACGGCGTGCATGCGCCAGTTGAGATCGATGTCGAGGATGTCGACGAGTTCATCCCGACGGTCAGGGTATGCATTGCCGCCGACGGAGGCGAGGAGGGTAGGGACGTCGATGTCGGTGCGGACGATGTTGTTAAGAACCCATTCCATGCCGAGGTAGGTTACGCCTTCGAGGCCGTCCTTGAAGGGGTCTTTGCCTGCGACGGTGATGGTGTCTGTGGGAGCTAGACGTTTGCCTGCTAGGAGGCGGAGGAGGGTGGTTTTTCCTGCGCCATTGGCTGTTGACAGTGGTTTAGAAGTTAGTTTGGTTGATATGTGCAGTAGCAGTGTATTGGACATACCTCCGATAAGTAGGGTTCGACTGCCGGCGGGGGCTTGGAGATTGACATCGGTCAAGCCGGCAGAACCGTCGGGGAACTGGAAGGATAGGTTCTTGACCTCAATGGAGGGGGAAGGGGCGTTATTGTTTGTCATGGCGAGAGATGCAAAGATGGCAAAGAAGATGAGGGGTAAGTTAAGTTGATAGTAGAATAGCAGACTGCTCTTATCTAAATAGTAGTGTGGGTCACTCCGGTCTATGTCGTCGTAGATTTTTATGGACGGTCCAAACGAAAATCTATTATTGAAAGGAAGGGAATAAAGACTGTGCAAAGTGTGAAAAAGTTCAGGGAGAGAAGAAAAAGGAAGAAGAAGAGAAGGAATTGGAGGAGGAGCGATAAGACCCGATGAGGTAATAATGGATTGCGATGGCGGGGGAATTTGCGCCGGGAATTTTTCCAGAGCCGCACCGCCAGAATTACCTCCCTTCGAGTCCATCAGCTCGCGGTCTTCTTTGCCAGATGCATTTGTCGAGGCAAAGATGCTAATTCGGCCCTATTTCAATTTCCTCTCATGCAACCATTTCTCCGACGCTTTATGTCTCTCAAAGGCCCCTCCGGTATGAAGCCGCTCATCGCTGTCGTAGGTGCCACGGGCACGGGCAAATCAAAGGTGAGAGCGTTTACTCCGCCAGGATCTTGGGATTGTCTTTTTTTCTTTTGAGGCATTGCTTTACTGACGGTTGTAGTTAGCTTGCAGTGGACCTAGCCTCGCGATTTAACGGGGAGATCATCAATGGCGATGCCATGCAAATGTATCGCGGTCTCCCTATCATCACCAACCAGATCCCCGTCGAGGAACGAAACGGTATCCCGCACCACCTGATTAGCTGTGTTGAGCTTGATGAACAGCCATGGTTCGTGGGCAGATTTAGAAGCGAAAGTCTCCGACTCATTGACGACATTCACGCCAGAGGGAAAACTCCCGTTCTGGTCGGCGGTACCCATTACTATACACAAGCCGTCCTGTTTAAGGATCAGCTACTTGGCGAGGATGCCACTGCAGACTATGTGCCGGAGGAAGCAGAAAATCGATTGACGGAAGATAACGACCCGAAGTCTTCGACTAAATGGCCCATTCTCGACGCTCCTACTGAGGTGGTTCTCCAGAAGCTGAGAGAAGTCGATCCGGTCATGGCGGACCGATGGCATCCGAATGAAGCACGCAAAATCCGCCGCTCCCTAGAGATCTATTTCCAGACCGGCAGGCCCGCGTCGGAGATCTACGCGGAGCAACAGCGGACGAAGCAGGCAGCCCTGACTCGGGATGACTCCCTTACGGGTGCCGGCCACTTGCGATTCCCGACGATGATATTTTGGGTGCACTCGGAGAAGGAGACGCTCAACACTCGACTGGACAAGAGGGTGGATGCAATGCTGGAGCAAGGGCTGATGACAGAAGCCAGGCAGATGTCGGATTACCTCCAGGAGAAGAAAGCCCAGGGCGTCTCCGTTGACCAGAGCCGCGGCGTATGGGTGTCTATCGGATACAAAGAGCTAGCACCCTATCTCGAAGCACTATATGCAGGCTCGGTGGATGAGGCCGAGCTAGAGAACCTCAAGAAATCTGGCGTTGAGTCGATCAAGACTGCAACGCGGCAGTATGCCATGTCTCAAATCAAATGGATCAGAAACAAGTTATGGCAGGCCCTTGCAGACGCAAGCTCGACCAATCGTCTCTACCTCCTTGACAGCACCAATGTCGACGCATGGGAGCAGAACATTACCGAGCCGTCCGAACGTCTTGTCCGCGCTCTGCTGGAAGACGAACCCACTCCCGACCCGAAATCACTGTCAGAGCTCGCTAGGACAGTCTTGGGCGCCAAGGAGTCGCAGCCGCAGAAAGAGTCAGGATCCGTCACAAAGTGCAGGACTTGTGACATCTGCCACAAGACCATGATGGGTGATGAGCAATGGCAAATACACATCAACGGCTCAGTCCATAGGAGAGCTCTTAAGAGCGCCGCCAAACGGGCCGCGCGTGATGAATATCTACGAAAGCGACAAAAGCTGCTACACGAGGGCCAGGAAAATGGCCCTGAATCTCCTGCGGAGCCAGATTTACAAGCTCCCCCGTCCCCTCAAGACAGATAGACAAACAATAAATGTCTCAGAGAATTCCAACAGCACCGAGGTGCCTTGCATTTAGATGCAAATGTATCTGTGACACCCTTGGGTAACTATGTAGAGAGACACTTCAGCGCAGTGCATGCTAGCAGACCCATCTGCATCTTTGCTTTCACACCGTAAATGTTTGCAGATAGCGGGTGCAATCAAGACATCATTTGAAGAACCCATAACATCCGGTCGAGTTTGGTATGGGGCTTGGCGTTTGGGGCAGCAAATGGATGTCAAATATAAAGCATTATATGCAGTGATTGCACGGCACATACTAGCCACTGTACTGATCAGGTCTGTCCAGTGACCGAGTCGGTCCAGACGATGTCGCAAGCGAAATCCCCATGCATCAAGTCAAGAGGCATGCATACTCATATCTGCAGTCTTGATAGCAGCCCTATCACTTTTGCGCGACTGGGTGAGAACCGACATTCCCTTTCACTGGAGTAGTCCACAGACGCAGGACCATTGGAAATGAGAAAATCGTCAATGATTCAGCGTTTGCATGGCTCAAGATTTGGATCTCCAGGCTGAAAATGCTGGTGAGATGATATCGCCAGTTCCACTCTCTTCCACCTTAAAGACTTCGATTAGTGACGATTTCTCACGTTTGCGTATTCTCCATGTGCCTTCCTCTTGGATAGTAGTTTTAAGCCCTGCAACAGTCAGTTTAGATCCTGTTTGTTTCTTTCTTTCTTCTTGAATTATAATTCGAGCAGGCGAAATCGAAGGTATACGCACATTCAAGGAAGGTGGCAGCAAAGTTAATGCAAATATTTCCGTCCCAAGTCCCCCGGCCAAGCTTCTTGACTTTTCCGGGTATGGCAGCAGTCTCGAGCTCCTCAAGGCGATGGACGATACCTTGTTGGTCCCGAAAGCCGACAATGATTTTGGGTACACCGAGCAAGAATGACTGGGCCCAGAATTTCAGAAGCTTTCTTTCGTATTTGACCATGTCCCGGTCATTCCTTATTTCGGCGGAAGTTTTCAGTTCTACCCAATGGATAGGATCTTCTTTTCGCTCAGGTTTGCAATCCCAGACTGTGAATAGAATGCGTTAGAACATACATATGCGTTGCTGTAAGTGGTGGCGATGGAGCGGTAGGTGGCCTTATGACATACTTGCATCTACCTCCCCACCAATAACTAGGCGTGCGCGGCCGATGGCAGTGCGCACCACTGAACAATACTGGGCATTGTTGTTTACAATGAGCTCCTCTCGGTTTTCAATCTCTCTGCGAGGAGTCGGGTCCCATGGCTGATCGAGCACTGACAGAGTCTCGAATTTATAGCCTGACTTGGTCAATAACATTTCTTGCAATAATGAGAAGTGAGGTCTCACCCCAGTAGGCCATCAGATCCTGAGACGCCATTCCCGGAGGCATTCGTTGGTTCTTCTGAACTCGTTTCTGCTCATTTTTGTAGCTGTTGTTCTCTTCGATAAATCTAAACGGTTATTAGAGTCGAGAGCCAGTAGATATAGCAAGCTAGCATGAACCAACATTGTGCCCTGGAAGTACATTAGCAATGAGCCTCCCGATCCGATGGCCAATAACATACCTGGAAGCAGGTTGCGTTCATTTCAAATCTGTACGCAAATCAATGGCTGAAGCAGGAAAGTGACAAATTGAGAGTACACACCCATTCAAGTTATCAAAAGGAGCTGCAAGGATCTAGACAAATTGAACATGAGCATATCTCTCGGTCCCATATGAATGGTACACATTATAGGAGGTGTCTACCTTGGTCATCATGCCTCTCCATGTGATGATATCAGCTTCACATTTCTTCTGGGTTTCTTGTTCCAGAGCCATGACTGTTTCGAGCAGAGCGTCTAGATGCTCATCAGCTGAATCATCTAGCTTTTGAAATGACTCGAAACCGCGGTTCAGGTCCGCGGGGAGGCATGGCGGATAGTAGTATTTCATCGATGAGTCTCCGAGATGGAACTTATGCTCATCATCGTAAGAGAAACATGCAATCTCCTGGACAACGGTTAAGGGCCGACTTTGGGCATTCGGAAATGGATATACTAAGCTTACCTTCGGACGTCGAATGGCAGCGCTAGCTTCGTAGAAGCGACCAATGGGCTGAATATCAAAGGCCTTGCGGTCCATGTTTTGAGATACTGCCCTGGTATGGTTGGTGACTGGATGTAAATGCGCCGAAAGGGTTACTCTATGTACTCTTTCTGCCGTGCGCGCGCGCCTTTCACGAGATGATACCAGGGATTAAGACCACATGAACTCAAGTGTCAAAGGTGTACTGATGTTGCTTGGGGAGAAAACAATTTGAATTTCATCCACCTCAAATATAGCTAGGTAAGAACCCTGCAGCTCGTAAATGCGGAGTGGAAGAAATAAGTTAGATCGTCGTTGCAGTAGTTCAGTCCAGCTGCTCCCGTCATTCTGGAAGAACCGAAGCGCGTCCCCACCAAAAGTCGCCCGGCCATCAACTTTCCCGGCCGCAAGTTGGCTTGACATCGTCAACCATCCCCCGTTCAGGCCTGTCGCACTTGTTGTGGCCGCTTTATCTTCGCTTTTACTCTCTTATACTATTTTGTGTGGCTGTATTGCTATAGCAAGCCATCGTTTTCTCACTGCATCTCCGACCTCTTGACAGTCGCCCCTGGTGATTCATCCGTTCAAGATGACCTCACGTATCGACAAGACAATTGCTCGACAACGAGAGAAGTGAGCCAACCCCACCTTGCTTCCCCCCACAGAGTAGTTACTTGATGTCTACATGTTTTGCCAAAAAGAATATGATAACTGACGCATCTTGTCTTTCTGAAGGATCGCTTCTGGTGCTTACTATGAAGCTCACCAGCAACTGCGGGTCATCGCTGCCCGGTATATCAAGCAAGCGAACTACGATGCGGCGGCAGAGATTCTTGCTGGCGGCGCCGCCGCACTACTGAAAGCTGGATCTCAACAGGGTGCTTCTGCCAGTGGCGGCGATTTGGCGATCATGTTGGTGGTTGAGGTCTACACAAAGGCGGGGTGGGAGATCACTGGAGGAAATGACGATGCGGAGGGGCGGGCTCGGAAGAGTGAGTGCTTGTCTATGCCCTGTTACACATCGCCGCGCCAGGTTGCCGATGTATTACGATGCCTTTTTGAAAGTATGCGGACTGACCGAGGGCTCCCTCTATCTACAGAGCGCTTAATCGAACTTCTGCACGAATTCCCGCCCGAAGAGCCTACCCGGAAAAGGTTTATCCAGGAGATGATCGGTTGGAGTGGCAGGTTTGGACCCTTAGAACGCGGCGACCCTGAGTTGCATCATGCCGCTGGATCGGTATATGCGGAAGGTATGCAGACCCATATTAATTCTGATTTCGAGGGCGACTTCATAACAGCTATCTCTAGACCACGAACCCTATGACGCGGAAAAGCATCTCATCTTTGGTACCTCGGAATCAGCTGAGACTCTGGCCAAACTGGAATTCGAGTGGTACACCCATGACGAACCGCACACTGCCGCACTTTATGCCTCTCGCGCGGTATTCCCATATCTCTTGATTGGAAACCTTCGCAGCGCCAACAAAGCCTTCCTCATTTTCACGTCAAAGCTTTCCTCCACAAACCCCTCACTCGGCGTGCAAGATGTCAGCAGCGCTAGCTCTGACGTACGCGTCTTCCCCGCGCTGCCATTGTTGAATTTCATCAGCATGCTGCTCCTTACGATTCAGCGCGGTAGTTCGGATTTGTATAAGCAGTTGACGGCGCATTATGCATCTCATATCAGAGACGTCGGAATCTGGGATGACGCCCTGTCTCAGATAGGCGAGCAATATTTCGCAATCAAGATCCCAAGGCAGAGCAACCCGCTGCTGGATATGATGGGAAGCATGTTCTTTGGTGGCGGTCAGGATGGTACTGGTGCCCGGATGGCACCTCAGGGCAGAGGAGGGTCGAAGAGGGTGGAAGCGCCTCCGACGAGTATGGAGCTCGATTAGAGGGATGTCAAGGGAATTTGATGTTGTAGTAGGCTGCAGTCTGAACGCATCATTCATCACGCATAGTAATTAGTATAGACCATCATATCGCAAACGAATCGGTTAGGCCCTCGAGTCGACTTCAGCCTCGTACATCCAGTTATCTTCCTCCAAGGCGGCAACCTTATTGCGAAGGCTCTGGTGTATACGGTTGAGTATTTCTATAGACATCAGCCGAATCGCATCGCAACATAGATCCTGGGAATGTAATCGAGGCTCACCGGCAGGCTCGATACTCATTTGTCGGTTTCGATTCCGATACATCATCTCAACAAGGTTTGCCTCCATCTCTAACTCATTATTAGCTCACCTAACTTGGGCCATCGGGGGCGCGGAGCTGAATCTCCACCTACTCTCTTTCTCCTGCGCACTCAAATTGCCCCCTGCTGCGCCGGAACCATCGCCGGCACCCACACCTTCTATACCTTCCATTTCCTCACCATCTTCACCAATCAAGGGGGGTAGTACAGGGACATCAAGCTTGTAGCTACCGTTCTTGTCCTTAACCACGATTTCCCCGTTGTCAACGGATCCGGCACTTAAAGATGTAGGTGCTTCAGACGAATTTGATTGCAGCAGCTGCGATGATAGGCCAGAGGTTCCGTTGCTGGTTTTGCCCTGTGTAGAAGAACCTGCGGGGCCAGTCGAGCCAGCGCGTTTGCTAATGTGGTGGTGGAAGAGATTGCGGCGGACGGAGGTTGTTCCCATTGCGGGGGCGTAGGGGTAGAGAAATACTGAATGTGTACACAAGTAGGTATAATGTGTAAGGATGCCTTTAAGCTGGTTAGCAATGTGTTTTGAGCCCAGGCAAAACTGGTGTCGGTAGTCGTGAGGTCGATGTTGAAGCAACCGAAAGGACTGAGTAAATGAATTTAGAAATGGATGGTGAAACTAAAGATATCCGACGTAGAAGTTTGAATGAGCATAATAACTGCTGGCCTGGAGCGATATCTAATGGTTATGGGGCGTGAATACAGAGGACCCAAGATACGTATTGAGGTTGAAGTTGCAAGGCGGGATGCCGAAAGGCATCACCAGCAAAACCCATCAGTCAACTGGCTGCCTCTGAGAACAAATGTGTGCTTGAGCAAATTAAAGCCGGTATTTATATACCTGGCTCGGTAATAGTATAAACGGGTATTATTTGCATTATCCCATCGTAACGAATGAAATTCTTTGGGATCGTGCAGGAGTCCAGTCGCTTTTGGCTTCAGCACCGGCGAACAATAACTACCCTTTTGGGCCAAATCTATGCCGACGCGTCTCCGCCTCGACTTTCGCGTCTCCCGCTTCTTCAATTCTAACCCATCATCAGCGCTTTTGCTCCTGCTCTCGGTCTAGCACACAACGAAACCATTCAGTCTGAGGTTGCATATAATTTACATCAAGTTATTATTCGCTATGGTTCAAGCCGAATCCTCAGCCAGTGCCTCTCGCAATGGCCTCAAGGCGCATACGGCCGGCGCCCCTCCTGACTATGAATTGCCCTGGTACGTACACCAGGTTCCAGCACTAAGGCCAGCTCAGAATGCCGAGTCTAACTGCCAATCTCTGGAAATAGGGTAGAGAAATATCGCCCGGTATTCCTCGATGACATTGTTGGAAACACAGAAACAGTCGAGCGCTTGAAGATTATCGCTAAGGATGGAAACATGCCGCACGTTATCATCTCGGGCATGCCCGGTATTGGAAAGACAACTTCGATCTTGTGCCTGGCGAGACAGCTATTGGGAGACGCATATAAGGAGGCAGTTCTGGAGCTCAATGCTAGTGATGAAAGAGGTACATCTACCGCACTATGAGAGGGAGACGAGAGGCACCTTTAATCTAATCTGCTCTACAGGTATCGACGTGGTACGAAACCGGATTAAGGGCTTTGCCCAGAAGAAAGTCACCTTGCCCCCCGGTCGCCATAAGCTTGTCATCCTTGATGAAGCCGATAGGTACGTACTGGACAATGAGCTATATCGTCTGTCTTGGATGCTCACGCATGATGCAGTATGACATCAGGTGCCCAGCAAGCATTGCGGCGTACAATGGAAATTTATTCGTCGACGACACGATTCGCATTTGCCTGCAACCAGTCAAACAAAATCATCGAGCCGATTCAGTCGCGATGCGCTATCCTACGTTATGCTCGGTTGACCGATGCGCAAATTGTCAAGCGTCTGAAGCAAGTATGCGACGCCGAGAAAGTGGAACATAACGAAGAGGGCATCGCCGCCCTGGTATTCAGTGCTGAGGGAGACATGCGTCAGGCTATCAACAACCTGCAGAGTACATGGTCAGGTTTCGGTTTCGTCAGTGGGGACAACGTTTTCAGGGTAGTCGACAGCCCGCATCCGATCAAGGTCCAGGCAATGATCAAGGCTTGCTGGGAAGGCAAGATTGATGCGGCGTTGGAGACACTCAATGAATTATGGTATGTATCCCATTGCCGTGTAACTATACGTCTGTGGATTTATTTTGACTGTATCTCTAGGGATTTGGGGTATTCCTCCCATGATATCATCAGCACCATGTTCCGTGTCACCAAGACAATTCCCACTCTGTCAGAACATTCCAAGCTGGAATTCATCCGGGAAATTGGTTTCACGCATATGCGCATCCTAGACGGCGTGCAGTCACTGCTCCAACTCAGCGGCTGCGTTGCGAAGCTTTGCAAGATCAACATGAAGCCGCAGCTCTTTGAGCCACCGAAGAACTGAGATGAAAATGAAAGTGTAAATTAGATGCAGGCATAACTTGGAGTTTGGGGCGTTTACAAAGCAAGGCTATATCAAGCCCTGGGGTATTTAGCACATGTCGAACACTTTTGATTTTCAAGTTATCATTGATATAGACTCCCGGTATCATTCATTAGGCTCAGTTCATACATCATAGAACATGCATGTTGGAGACTATGCAACTCGTGGCCAGCTCAACAGTCCGGTTTCACTTCCTTGCAGGCATGGGAGCAGAAGGCATCCTAGCGCCCTCCGGCGGCTTGTTCTTGCTCTTGAATTCATCGCACATCTGTTCAAAAGTGACCCATTCCACGCCCTCGTGCTTGTTGATATATTCAATGATTCTAGATCCGATCAGCAAGGCACCCCACATGAGAGTTCGAACCAGACAATCACCCAACTTACCTCTCATGCATAAGAAGAACATGCGGACGACCCGACACATCAGGATGAATAGTCATGGGGAAGACAAACTCGTCGTACTCGCGATAGAAGTAGTCAAAATGATCCTGCCAGAACATCAGTTCCATCAAAAGGCCCCAAGCACCAACGAATTAAACCCCCTAAAGACAGAAGAAAAGCAAACTCACCTTCCAAAGCTCCTCAACATCCTTAGGATTCACCCAACCATGACTATTCGGCGCGGACTTGATAAACATCATAGGCGGCAAATCATCAATATACCAATTGCCCGGGATCTCCACGAGCCCCGTATCCTGGCCCCTGACCAGCGGCTTCATCCAGGTCTCCGCCTTCTGGGAATAATCAATCTTAGTCCATGTATCGCCCGTTCTCAACCAATACATCTGACAATCATGATGAGACATGGAATGATCATATTCGATTCCATATGAGAGCAACAAATCGGCCATCTCTTTACTGGTTTCCCACCATGGCGCAACGATGCCCCGCGGCGGCTTGCCAGTAAAATCGTACAGCAGGTGATAGGTCTTATCGAGGATGTCGCGTTGCTGCTCGAGGGTCATGTCGGAGGGGTTTTCGTGTGTGTAGCCGTGCAGGCCGATTTCGTGGCCTGCGTCTCGTACCATGGCGCATTCTTCGGGGAAGGTTTCGAGTGAGTGGCCGGGGATGAAGAAAGTGGCTTTGATGTTGTATTTGGAGAAGAGTTTGAGGAGACGTGTGGTGCCGATGTGGCCAGCCCAGAGTCCTGCAGGGTGTGAGTGAGTGTACTACCACTACTATCCGTTGAGTGTAGTATAGAATGTTGTATGTTGGTTTATACTTACCTCGACTGATATCGTTGGAACTGTCCTCGCCGCCGTAGGATCCCAGCCAGCCGGCGACGGCATCAATATCGACGCCGTAACTGACGAGAACGCGCTTCTTGCCCATGTTGGTGTTCTTATTCTGTGTTGGAGAGATTGTGTTTAATCTGGGATGATGTGGCAGACTTATGTGTCGGATATGGAGATGGGTTGAGTGAGAAGCAGGCAGTTAAGTCTACGAGTTTAACCGAGGGGTAATACACTTACTTCCCCCCAACCTTGGTCATTGGCTGTTCTTTTATATAGTCGATCAGTGAGGGGACCGATGAGGGGGGGGGGGGGGGGAACCGACTTATTTGGTCATATGCGATAAATGATCGGAGGGGGAGAAGATAAGGCGCGATAACCGGGCATGGAGAGAATCGGTACTAGTACAGCAATAGAGAGTCTTATCAGTATACAGATGCTACTGTAGCCATTAGTACTCAGTATTATTTAGTCGATCATAACTGTCATGATTCGATCTAGTCTGATTAGTCTGTTAGCTATCTAGATACTAACTAGTTAGTACCTGCTCAGGATTGAAACACAGTATATTGGCTTACTCCAACAGTGACGCCTCCACTTCTGGCAGTGACTCCAACGGCCCGGTTGGAGTAAGTCTCGCGGGAAAGTGGGGGTTGCGCTCGGAGCGATGGAGATATCTAGATGATTATCTAGAGTAACTTGGAGACACACCGAGATTGGACTATTGGACTATGCTATAGATGTCTCAAACTAGCTGCGCCAAATCTTCTCAATGGCAGTCGCTGCTCCTAGGACCTTCTCCTCTTCTAGTTTCTTGCCGATGATTTGAACATTAATCGGATGACCATCCATAGCCTCCGCATTGTAAAGCCCCCAGTTCCATGCGTCCAGCTCGTTCCTCGGTTGATATCCTGCTGGCAGTTCGTCCACCTCAGCCCGCACCTGATCCACTGGGAATGTAACAGCGGAGTAATCAAGGAAATTCCAGATTTTGGTATATCCAACCCACCGCAGCGTTCGATGGGGAATAGCAGGATGGGGCGTTGTCGGGGCCAAGAGTACATCAATGGGCTTCCCAGAGGGAGAGCGTGTTGCGTTCCATTTGTCCAAGTATTTCTTCTGCAGCGCAATCTTCTTCTTATTGAGCTGCCAGTACTCGTAGACGGAAATGGCTTTTCCGCGATTCACCAATGCTTCCACGTGGGGAATATAAGGCTCCCCGGCCGCTTCCACATCACGGCGGATATCTTCACCCCCATCCACTGTGTAGAAAGCATCCATGAGTTGGATATATTCTAGATGATCGGAAGCATCCCAGAGGACTAGCTCGTGGCCGTGCGCTTCAAGTTCTGCGGCAAGATCCCGGAGCGCTCTCTCGATGGGAGGATGAACCTTCACCACTCCATCGTCCAAAATGAGTCCGATCACCATAGGCCGGTTTTGGACTTCTTCGTGTGCGCTGTCGTTCCAGGGTAACGGGGTACATTTGGGGTCAAACTGCCACGGATGTGCATTAGCAATGAGTCGGCTTACATAGCAGAGAGATGATAGATCTCGTGCCATGGGGCCAACTGAAGAGGGAACATGCTCCTGCCCCTCGGTAGATACCGGTACGCCATGATACGGAAGCCTACTGCTCTTTAGCGATTGTCAGTCAGGTCAGTTCACTTTACCTTAGCAGATCTGGGAAGGTGGTTGGGCTTACAGTAGGCTTCAGGCTATACAGACCCATGTGACTCTGAGGAATCCTCACACTGCCACCGATGTCTGTTCCGTATCCCAGGATAGAGCCGTGCAATGCCAATAAAACAGCTTCCCCTCCGGTAGAACCGCCTGGTGTAAATTCAGGATTCCGTGGGTTGACGGTCAGTCCCCAAAGCGGATTGTCTGTTTCAGCCCACTAAGTTACAGGTCAGAACCGTGGCCTTCATTGACGAGGTAGGTCGATACAAACCATTATACTCTGTGGTAGATTGGTTTTCGCCAGCACAATAGCGCCCATATCCTTCAGCATTTGCACTAGGACTGCATCTTCTGTAGCGGGAGCAAAAGAACGTCCCACATAGCCAAGTGTGGTGTCAACACCCTTGACATTGAACTGATCTTTTACTGTAACCGGAATGCCGTGGAGTGGTCCCTTGATTTGACCGGTTTGTTTAAAGGCATGGTCAAGTTGCCGGGCTTGTTCTAAGGCATCTTCGAACACAATTTCCGTGAGGCAGTTGGTCTATCGGATCATGTTAATTAGTGGTGATCTATAGAAACTCGTCTATTACAGATCCACTTACCAACTGATGGGCTACCACAGCTCTGGTGTCAAGAGATTCAGTCAGAGTGGGAATGAAGCTAGAAAGGGCAGTGCAGGTTACCTTCTGATATAAGCTAATGTCGTCTGCTCAGCCGTGTATTTGCCCGATTTCAGGCATTCGAAAAGCTCAGGCACGCTGTCAATGTCCGTGATCTCCTGGATTGCAGGATCTTCATGGATACACGTGCGCTCCTGGACAGAGAGCAGCTTGGGGAGACGCCGGTCGATATCATTGACTTGATACGGCTTTAGGAGCTGATTCCGTAGAGAACGCTTCCGGGAAACAATTTGCTCCCACGACTGGAGGCTTCCCATTATGGTAAAGATATTTCAAGATGGTTAACTAGTTAGTATCGAAGAACAAATGGGATCAAAAGGTCTTATGCTCGTAGTCGTCACTTCTTTCCCTTAATAGTAGTATATATGATAGTACGTATTAAAGTCAGAGTTATGAGTTGGTGATCCGCACAAGAACTTATCTGCTAGTACGGGCCCCAAATATAAACCGGAGTCATCAACTAGTTAGTGGGATTCTGGCAGCTCTCGGAGCAGATACGGGAAAGTCAAGCAGTACAAATTGTTGAAGGTGGGGTTAACTACGGGAATCAAGGGTCATTTGATAGCGAAGCCAGGCATTCGTGCGGAGTAATCGGTATATTATCATCTGGTGTTACTATTACTTACGCT